>NC_073696.1:255835083-256064569 GCF_029784165.1 Wyeomyia smithii
ATCCAAACCCCTGGGGTGACCAACCTCAGGGAGTGTGGGGTTGGTTTGAATCAGTGACCGGACCCACTAAAACCCCTCCAGTCTCCAGCCCATAATACTCCCCGGGACCACCGCTAGGTATTGCTTCGGGCGGTGGTCAACCTGTCGGTGGTCAACCTGTCGCCTGTTTTGCAATTCTAAAACTATTTGAGAGGCGGCTGTACAAACCGCCCTCCAAATGTTTGGGTCTTTACACATCCTCCGAACTAGGTTGTCCGGAGTGGTGTCTGGCCCGCTCACTACCATCATGTCGCTCCGCGCATGCACAAAACGAGGGCACACGAAGAAGACATGCTCAGCAGTTTCTTCCGCATCCGCGCACTCGGGACACATGGGGGACCCCGCATGCCCGAATCCGTGTAGATACTGCCTGAAGCAACCATGACCTGACAGAATCTGTGTCAAGTGGAAGTTAACTTCTCCATGGCGCCTCCCGACCCATCCGGATACGTCCGGAATAAGTCGATGCGTCCATCTACCCTTTGCGGAATTGGACCATTCCTGCTGCCATCTGATCATCGAGAATGACCTTCTGGTGCCTCGTATACCCCTTGTGTCACGTTGATCGAAGCATTCTACGTCCTCTTTAATGGCTATGCTACGGTACGCGCTCACAACCCTCAGGCACATGAGCCTGTAGGTACTTTCCAGTTTTCGACGATGACTGTTGGTACCTAACGCTTTGGACCACACTGGCCCACCATACCTAAGTATGGACGAAACCACGCTGGCAAGAAGTTTACGCTTGCTGCCATATACCGCTGAGCTATTGGACATCATTCGAGATAGTCCTGCAGCGGCCGTTGAAGCCCTCTTACAGGCATAGTCGACGTGACTCTTAAATGTGAGCTTATCGTCAACCATAACCCCCAAGAGCTTCAAGGAACGCCTTGAGGTAATGGTGCAGTCACCGACTCTGACCACCGCCTGTTGCTCTAATTTGCGGTTGTTCACAACCGTAACCTCCGTTTTATGGTGCGCTAACTCCAGTTTCCTAGAGTGCATCCAGTCTTCGACCTTGCGTATGCAGTGCGCGGCCGTCAACTCGACCTCTTCGATCGACTCGCCGTAGACCTCTAGCGTGATGTCGTCTGCGAAACCGACGATCACAACCCCTACAGGGAACTTTAGTTTCAACACCCCGTCATACATGACATTCCACAACACCGGGCCCAGGATGGAACCTTGCGGTACCCCTGCGGTGATTGGGACGCACTTCTGACCCTCCTCCGTGTTGTAAACTAGTACCCGATTCTGGAAATAATTTTCCAAAATCTTGTACAACGACACCGGTACGTGGATGCTCCTAAGCGCGAGCGCTATGGAGTCCCAACTGGCGCTATTGAATGCATTCTTCACGTCAAGCGTGACGTTTGCGCAATAGCGAATGCCCCTACTCTTACGCTGGAGTGCTACCTCTGCCGTCTTGGTGACAGAGAGAATAGCATCCAGCGTGGATCTACCTTTCCGGAAGCCGAACTGGTTACTTGCCAGACCGTTTACACCCTCTGTGTACTTCACCAGTCTGTTGAGGATAATCCTCTCAAGCACCTTGCCCGTAGTGTCCAGCAGACAGATGGGTCTGTATGCCGATGGATCCCCTGGCGGTTTCCCAGCCTTCGGCAACAGCACCAATCTCTGTCGCTTCCACCTGTCCGGAAAGAGGCAGTCATCCAGGCACTTCTGCATGACTGCTCGAAATAGATCGGGGGCCACTTTCATGGCCGTCCTGATGGCCAAGTTCGGGATTCCATCCGGTCCCGGTGCCTTGCTCACCTTTAGGGAGTTGGCGATCACGATGAGTTCCTCATTCGTAACCCTTACCTCCTCCACAACCTCTGCACGGCTGCCGTCTCTCACGGATTGGATGCCCGGCAGGTTGGCCGACACTCCCTGGTCTGTGTCTGAGATACTGGAACGTCGGACGTGAGACTCAGCAACCGGAGGCCAAGGATTTGGCTCGTGTCGTGGAAAGAGTCCCTCGATGATACGCTCCAGCATCGCTGGTGATCGCTCTGCAGGCGCCAACACGCCTTTGGTCTTCGCCATTACGACTCTGTAGGCGTTGCCCCACGGATTCGTATTGGCACTCGCGCATAGCCTATCGAAGCAGGCCTTTTGCTCGCCTTTATCGCACTTTTAAGCGCCAATCTTGCAGATCCGAATACTACACGGCGCTCTACCCTCTGTGCATCGGTACGTGCACGTTGCAACATCCGTCTTGCACGGAGGCACGCGCTACGGAGGTCCGCTATCGCGTCGGTCCACCAGTATACCGGTGACTTACCATTCCTAGGTTGGCGGGTCCTAGGCATGGTGGCGTCGCACGCCCGCGATAATGTGGCAACTAATTGGTCAGCACTCGGGCGGAGCCAACTGCCCCCCTCGCGCTCTCTTCTCATTGCTTCTGCAAATACCTCGGCATCGAAATGCGATGTCTTCCACCCGCGGACGGTCGGAGTATTGGCTCTACCCGTCGCCTGCCGCCTCACGTTCTGGACTACGCTATAGCAGACCGACTGGTGGTCACTATAGGTGTAGCCATCGTCTACCCTCCAGTTCACGATCAGTCCTGGGCTGGAGAACGTCACGTCGATGATCGACTCCGCACCATTTCTGCTGAATGTACACTTGGTTCCAACGTTGGCCAGATCTAGGTTGAGCTTTGCCAAAGCTTCCAACAAGATCTGACCCCTCCGGTTCGTGCGGCGGCTTCCCCACTCAACAGCCCAAGCGTTGAAGTCGCCCGCCACTACTAAGGGTGTTAGTCCCGTCAGCTCCATAGATAACAAATCGACCATCTGGGTGAACCTTTCGATAGACCAACGCGGCGGAGCATAACAACTGCAGTAGAACACTCCGTCCACCTTGGCAACCGCGTATCCTTCATTTGAGGTTGACACAACCTCCTGAACCGGGAACTTGCTGGTCGTGCATATGGCCGCCGTACTGGACTTATCTGCAACCCAATTACCGTTTCCGGGAGGAATGCAGTAGGGGTCCGATACGATTGCGATGTCCGACCGCGACTCAGACGCTGCTTGGTATAGCAGCTGCTGTGCCGCATAGCAATGGTTCAGGTTCAATTGTGTCACCCTCACGCCCGTGGTTTCGTGGCCGCCTTACCGGCTGGGCACCGTGGGCCTCCCATAAAGTGCTTGGCGTCCCGTTTTCCAGTACATACCAAGCACTTGGGAGGCTCCCCGCAGTCTTTAGCTTTATGGCCAGCACCACCACAACGCCTACATAACTGGCTCCTATCGGGCCCCTTGCAGGTCCAGGACTTGTGTCCTCCCTCGAAACACCTGAAGCAAACGTCCGGCTGCTGGAGTATGCTCAGGGGACATACTGACCAGCCAACCTTAAGTTTGGCTGTCTTCAGGGCCAGAGTTGCATCGGCCGATGCAAGCCGGAAAGTGGCCACCTGGGTCCCCGCTGGACCCTTTCGGAGGCGAGTTACCTCAGTGGCTACTTCCACTCCGCACTTCTCCTTGAGGGCCTGTGCAATATCGCACCTCTCGGTGATTTCATCCAGGTTTTTGAGCTGGAGAGTCACCTCTAAGGTGAGTGCCCGAATTTGCACATCTTTCCCGAGGACCTGCTCGGCTACCGTCTTGTAGGCAGCGCCCTTGTTTTTAGCATCCTTACGGAGCTCAAGGATCATCTCGCCGGTGCGAGAACGACGGATGGTCCGCACATCCGCTCCCAGATCCTTGAGCTGGGTTTCGCCTCTCATTTTCTTCAAGACTTCGGAGTACTTGGACCCATCCGTCTTGAGTATGAGGGCGTCGCCCCTGCTTCGCGCCTTCTTTCCCATTTTTGGACGATTTGTCGCCTTCTCGTCGTTGCGCTTGCTGTCTTTTTGGCGCTTCCTTCCTCCCACGGTAACCCAAGGGTTTCCCGTAGCTGCCACTTCGGCAGACTTTTCGGCGGACTTGGAGGCCGTTGGTGTGCTATCTCGCGGGCTTAGCACAACCAACCGTTTCTTGCTGTTCTCGGGGGCTTCCCCCGGAGACTGCCTTGCTCTTTTTGCGGCTGACCCGGAGGCGCAAACCGCTGCAAACATGCAGGTGTCCGTTTGGACCGACTTCGTCGCCCTTCCGGTCACCTCCGTTGCATTCTTCTCTGCAGCCACCGCTCTTGCCTTGAGCTCGGCGTGCTCCTTCTTCGCAGCATCGACGGAGGACCGAAGCATGTAGAGAGCCTGCTTCAGGTACTTCGTCGTGTTGGTGCGACTTTTCGCAAACTCGATTATGGCATCGAGCTGCTCCGACAGCGCTACTACCTTCGGTAGCGTGTCTCGCTGTCTTCCGACCGCCTTTATCAACAGTGGACCAGCCACTGCGATGTCTTGCGTCGATCCGGTAGGCGTACTGCCTTTGCCGTCTTCGCAGGCGTCCTTTACTGCATCCATCTCCGCCTTTCTCGGCGGAGACCTCTGGATGCCTCCTCGTGCAAACGGGTTTTTCAACCCATCTGCGCCCAAATGTTGATCTTCATTATTTTTGTTCATTTTTGTTAAATGGGTCCCCCTTCCAGCCGCTATCCTTATCCATACTGGAGTGGTCGCCTATCTGGTCCCATGGTAGTCTATGCCGAAGCAGTGAGGCCATGGCTAGGGGCGGCTGCCATAGCGCCTTATGAGCAACTATGACACCCCCGACCGGCGCAAGTCAGGAAAGGACATCTGATCCCACTCCTGCCCGGTTCCCACCGGGCAATGAATTTGGAACGTACTGGAAGGCCTGCCAGGTTTTACGGGACGGAGACCCCTGCACCGGTTGTTGTCTCGCCGTTTCAAGCCGTTGTCACACGACCTTACTAAGGGAGCTCGGCGCAAGTGCCAGCCCAGAATCGTGGTACGAAAACGAAATCCGACTCTTATCATATGGCGTTGCGACCAGTTACCGTATATATATATATATATATATATATATATATATATATATATATATATATATATATATATATATATATATATATATATATATATATATATATATATATATATATATATATATATATATATATATATATATATATATATATATATATATATATATATATATATATATATATATATATATATATATATATATATATATATATATATATATATATATATATATATATATATATATATATATATATATATATATATATATATATATATATATATATATATATATATATATATATATATATATATATATATATATATATATATATATATATATATATATATATATATATATATATAGATTTATAATGTCTAATTCTTGCTTTTCACAATAAACTTTGGAAGGTTACAAATTTTGTTTCAAAGATTTTTTAAGACATTTTTTCAGTTTGGACAATCGAGAAAGCTAAATCACGGAGGTTATCCGAAACAATGATAATGTCACCAATTGTTAATGATTGATGGGCTGAGAGAAAACATTTGACAATGAAAATAATGGTTGGTTTATTTTTTTGTCGTTTATATTTGACGTAGGATTACGTCTTACGGTAATATTCTGGGATAGGGGTGCAAATTAGATTAATAAAAATATTGAGCGCATCACTTTGGTCCAATCTTAAATGCATATAATTTAGCCAATTCCCAACCCCTTGCGGTAATCGATTGAAAAAAATAGCTATGCGTCCATATAAATCCGGATAATTGAGATTCAATGATGGTACTTGATCTGCGCAAAATTTCAGTTCAATCGGAGATAATTTAGGGGTGCCTAAAAGCTCTCAAAGTTGTGATTTTTCGACCTTCGAAAAAATACCATTGTTTAATGTTCATTTGGTATCTCAAACTCAATTTTCATTAGGGTGGTTTATTTATTTTTTTACTAGGGTGATTCCAAAAACAATGAAAATGAAATTTATTGTTATTGAATAGGAAAAAGCAATCATGGTAGGAAACTTATGTCATTACCGTTGCGTTACTCGTGCCATGATTAGCAATATTTATTGAATGGGAAATTACAAAGAGTTTTGAACAAAACATAACAGTGCGTGTAACAGAGGATTAAGAGGTTGTAATTCTCTTTTTCTTTAAATATCATTAAGTTTCATAGTTTTAGTTGCCACCACCCTTAGGGAAAACTACTTGGTCCATCCCTATGCTATATCAAGTATAAGATGTCAAATAGGCAAATAAATAAGAGCATTTTCCTACTGAACCCTTTCAAGTTAAAGTTTAATTGTGTTTGGAACCACCCTGGTGAAAAATGAATGAACCACCCTAATGAAAATCGATTTTGAGATACCAAATGTACATTAAAATAATTTACATCTGGTTTGGAACGAGCTGTGAGTCATTTTAGGAATCCGTTTTAAAATATTTTTATAAAATAATTTCATATTGAGCCTTCGGTTGCTCAGAAAAGGCCAAGTCCCAGAAGGTCGATTTTCGGTCAAAAATTGTTTTTCGAGATTACACCAGATCTCGACGTTTTACCGCTGCCGGAGTAGCCCCTTTCCCCACACTTTCGCTCTCACCGCACCACATCTCTCTTGCTGCTCAGGCGACATGAAATTCTTCTGTTGCTATCAAAGCCTGACAAAGTAATTTTCAATTGACAATTATCAGGTTATAGTGGCGCTTTAACCCGTCGCTTTCAGTTGAAAAGCTTTTGTATCATTTTCGAGCACTTCGTAAGTCACATGACACCCAGTCGAAAGCTCTTGCTGTGATTCTGACAACTGAACTAATTACGGCTTGCGGTATTAGAAAACTACCATCAAACGACGCGATGCGGTGCTAATTTCAATTGAGACGCTGGAGGAAAGGAAAGGAAAGAGTTGCTATCCTTTCTTCTCCTAACAATCGACGTATTGAGAGACAAATGCAATGAGCGAATCGCTTCTCAAAGCTGATGTAGTCTAGTCATGTGTCTGTTTTCTCCCAGGAACATATAAACCATATCATCATTTCATTATGGGTTGAGAGGATTCAAGTTTAGTCGCAGTCTGTAACACTTCATGATGAGTACAAATCGAGATTTAACGACGGTTGCATCATATTCGTTTCGTTCCATCACTGATAGTGATCCTAACGTCTGTAACATCTGAAAAGTACCAACCATCGATCAAGACATGGTCGATATGAGAGCCGACTACCCCATTTGGGTGCATCCAGGTGTGCTTCGTCGACTTGGTCTACTCTCTTAAGGGCATGTTAATCGATTCAGTAACTGAAAACTTTTGGGCTGCTTTTTCGATGAATGCCCATAATTTGACATTTAGGAACACTAATGATAAGCCTATTCCGTCAACACCGAAAGAACAAACGTATCCAACAATGCTTACAAACGTTTGCAGTCATCAACAGATTGAACTACTGAATATAATTTTAGATCATCAGCATACACTAATTAGCAGCCGGCTCCAAGTAATAAGACGATGACGTTGAAAAATGAAATAATCAAATAAGGTCCTTTTTTGCTGCCCTGAAAAACACCGGAAAGACTAGTGAACTGAGACGAAAAACAGGAATTAATCTGCACACAAAGAGCTCTATCGCACAAATAAAAACTAAACCATTCTCGTTAATTTTCGAGAGGGCAAAGTTGTTCATGTTTTCGTAAAAGTATCTTGTGGTCAATACGATCAAATGCTCTCAAATCAGTGTATATAACATAAACTTGCACCTTTTTCTCCATGTGAGAAATGCAGGTTGATGTGAATTCCAGTATATTTGTATATTTGGTCAGGCATTGTTGATCGGGGGCACTTTGTTCATGCAAAAATAAAGTTGCTTACAACTAGCTTAAATAACTTGAATGCAGCAGAAAGACTCTTAATACCACGATAGTTCCTTACATTCTAACGGTCCCCATTTTTGAAAACAGGAAACTTATACAACTGCTTTCATATCGCCGGAAATTTAGCTTGCTTAAACGATCCGTTGAAAATACGACACAGGAGTTCCACTAGTGCTGAAGCACAACGAGCAGGCACTGTGGCTGGTATACCAGGGCGCTATTTTAAGTTTAATTTCGGATTCTTTGTCTTTTCTGACTACTAAAAACGATTTTTTGCTGGTTTTGTTTTAGACCTTTCTGACCTTTTCAAGCGTTTTATCGTTATTTTGCGCTCAATTTCGAATTTTCTTAGCTCAATTTCAAGGATCAATTAGTAATGGGAACCTTGATTGTAAGTCTCGATGTATACGGTATGTACATTGGAATAACAACGAATCATAGCAAATTATTGCTGGTTCATTTCAGTATGAAAAAAGATACCTTGTATCAAATTATGCAATAACTTTGATGGATTCGTTCACAATTCTATCGGCTTCCAGTATGACTCGTCAAAGGAATGTCAAACGATCTTGTGTACAGCAGACCCTGCAAAGCATAGTGTCGCAAAACAAGCACCCAGGTCACCCACTAGCAGCTGGCACGAAGCTTACGTCGCGTTTAACGCTATAACTTTATTCATCCCTCCCCGCTGGGCGATTGGAACGATCTTCTGTCACCCTTGCAGTAGCCAGCCGCCGATTCCAATGAAAACTGCACAGTATGTTAATGGATTTTCACTTTCGAAATCACTGCACACACAAATGTCCCTCCAGGGGAAAGCGCATTTGCTTTCGATATGTAAAAGAAAAAAAAAAACGGTAGCACCATTGCCGCGGCTGCCGTCGTTGTCGTCGTCATCATCATCGTTAAGTAAAAATCGCGATAAGCCCCCTTTGAAGAGGTTGTGAAATAACGATATTCATTTTTATTGATCTTCCTCTTTCACACACTCAGAGAACGGTTAGCCGCCGATCGGAGGGTCTTCCCGTGCGAACGCGCCGCCGCGTCACCCGGTATGGCCAGTCTCTCCGGGGACTAATTTACTTTTCGCTTGCATCGAATGACGACGCCTGACGGTGGGTCTATGGGCGACCGTTTTCCAGGAAAGAAAATATAATCGAATGCAATCGATCACCGCGCGCGAGTCGGTGGTGTTTATTTTTCGAGTGGCCCCTGTGGCAGAGCGTGGCGCATACTTTCCTGGCAGCGCACATCACAATCTGGACAGGCCGATCAACCCCGTGACTACTGACTTTTGCCGGTCCTACACCAATTCCTTCGGGTGGCTTCAACAGGCACTGGTGGCAATTGGTACGCGTACGCGGATGTTGTAGCCGAGTCTGCGAGCCAACATGCAAACTAGCAGGCGTTTTGTAGTAAAAACTCGTTCATTCATGCGATAATTAGCCGGCAGGCCAATCTTGCCGTGATTGATTTGGTTCGAAGCGAGCCCCGCTGTGTAGACATGACACAGTGACGGCGTGTTACTGCTAGGTACACTTATAGAATTAGCGCGTAAGTTTCGCAATTTATAATGTTAAGTAACAACTTAGAAAAAGAAACATCAAAAGGGAAAATGTTAAAGTTTTTTTGGAATTTCAAACGTTTAATTGAGTTTTTGATTTTGGTGAAGCTTTTTCTAAAGCTATATTCAAATATCAACAACTTTTTCTTTGACGTCATTTTGCTCGAACTTGCGGTTTTTAAAATTAATCAAAGATAGCCTAATTTCCAACACACCAATTTGGAAAGTACTAGGGAAACATCCTGGTGATGGAAAGAAAGTTCAAGAGTAACTAAAGGTAGTCATTTGGGGTAAAAAAGGTTTATAACCTAGAGAACACATAGTAGCCTATTGCATACGAGCCTGAGGAGGAAGATATTACACTTGTATGCGCAGCCTTGCATGCAAAACCGCTTGTATCGACTTTGTTTTGCAAAAGCATTATATTCGTATACAAGTGTTCAAGCTATTGTTGAACTACTTCAACGAAAATTCTATGCCATGGAAGCTGGTGTAAGATTCCACAATTGACAACCAACAGGAATGCAGAAATTTCGAAAAATAACCATTCACCGTCTAAGTAAAATCGGCCAAGTGAATCGATTTTTGCGTCGCAGTATCGATATGCTCCATCTAAGGAATGCCTAGGTCAGCCGCTTCCCCTCACCCTTGCCGGCAGTGGAGCGGTGATTTGGCTCAGGCGTCGAATTTCCCACAGGCAGCGCAGCTGGGCCTGGCCGCGCGCACTCGTGAGTGTAGTCCAACTATCAACCTACTAAACCTGAGCTGACCCAAGGGGGGCTTCTAATGTTCTAATGTAATGTTCTGCGTCTATCGATGACAGCCAGTCGCACTGGGTTGGTAATTCTTGGGGAAAATATCACTTTACCACTTGGTGGTTGTCGTCGTCGTCGTTGTCGTTACCATCGACTTTGGTGGGGTCTAAACTAAAAAACGGATTGTGTGCTCACAGCGTTGTCGGGCAGAAGGCCAGCGAAAAAACACTCCAACATTTGCCTTCTATCGCTTACCTAGATCTGCAGTCATAACTTGAGTGCCCCGGCAAAAAGGTGTTCGCGCAGTTGTCTGATAGCCTTTGTACACTTATAAGCAGGCTTAATAAATTGTCCATCGGTTTAGTGTGTGTTCGATTATAGTCACTGAAAGCATAGCATGGTGAATTAAACATCAAATCAACTTGATATTAGAAAGGAAATATTTCTAGACACGTCCCAATCTCTACATTCAGTGACTGTTCGGTCGAATGCCAAACGCCAACAGGTGCACTCGGTCCTCGACGTCGGTTGATTTCGATTGGTACGAACTACAAGACCCGAACCCCGCGGTGGTTGACGGGTTGACCTTTAATTGATTTTTCACGCGTGAACCTCGAAGCTTCACAGTGGTTTTACTCGATACAGAAGCAATCTCTGGCAAGAAACCGTATTGTGTAATATGAAGCTAATGATTAAACACATTTGTCGATGATGAAAATGTTTAATTTGACTTCATTATACCATGTCTTTTTTAATAGTTTTGAAATTATACAACAGAAGAAATCTTATTGGTCATAAAAAATGAAAATCGATAAACAGTAACATGGGACGCAGTGCATGGGATGAAAAATTCTCTCTCTACCGAAAACAAAACGCTCTTCCCACGCCCCTGAAGAGCGATCCAATCGAGCTCATGATCAAGACAACCATCGCTCAATAACCCGCGCTTCTTTCTCCAAATAATAAACCATAGAAAACATGGAAAAACAAAGGCAAACCTATTTGCATACGTATGTTTATTATCTTGTCTATTCTATCGTTATGGAAAGACTGCGTTTCCTCCTGTTAGCCGCTTGCCTAGCACACGCGGTATCAACAACCGAGTTGAACGATAATGAGTTTGTTTTGGTTGAAAACAAGCGAATCCTTCTCGTTTTGGATAAAGACCTATTTAATCAAATGATGCTGCCGATCAAATCTATGAAATGGGATGCACCCAGTGATAGGATCCTCATTTGGAAACGCACTCAGTCACACAGTTTAGAGTATCGTCGTTATTGGTTGAACAATTCACTCAAGATCGACCGCCGTCTACACGACGACGTCCACCCGACGTTCGTTGGTCGGATCGGATCGGCTGGATGAGCCAATAAATCATCCCGCGATACCTAATTACGTACCCGCCTGCCCGCAAAGGGTTTAAGCTTTCCTCACGGTTTCCGGAAGGAGTCTGCATGCAAGCCAATCGGGGTCAAAAAGCGAGGAATAAAAAACACAAAACAAAACAAATAATAAAAGAAAACAGCTCAACCACATATTTTACCCTTCAGACCGCAAACGGCAAAGGCGGGTATAAGAAAATTAGTTTTACTGTCGATACAGCCGGCTAAAGCTGGAGTAGCAGCAGTGCGAGTTTGGGTTCGATCAAGTTTTTTAAATTTTTTTGCACTCTGATCAGGCTTAGTTTTGAAAATTGGCAATACCGCGTGTTTAGATACAGGTTCTCGATTAATTAGAGTGCTTCGAAGTCTTGGGGGGAGGTTGACTAACAACACTGTTCCTACAACGACCGGTTTTATAAATAACAAATAGATCACAGTTATGAGGAGTTACAAACAATAAACATGTTGACCTGACGAAGCCTTCATACACCGTACCTAAAACCATAGAAAATCGGAACATTTGTCATATGAAATGTTTGAAAATCGCTATGTATATCGGAATGGAAGGATGACGAGTTGTCGATAGATATCTTTTATAACAGTACAGTATCTATAATGCATGAAATAGCGTATTCGAATACAATATTCTTTAGGCAGATTTTGGCTTTTACAAAAAAAAAAAGAAATCTTTTTGAGGAAAAAGAAACGTTTTTAAAAATCGATGTTGAATAACAGAATTTGAAACAATTCAGAATTTGATTATTACAGGTTTTGTTCATATATCAATTTCAGCTTTTCTCGTTTTATCCGTTCGTTGTAATCATTTATTCGGGTGATCACGTGAATGTGAAAATTTTTTCCGGTGGAAATAAATTACTTGAAAAACAAAAAATTTTTATGTTTACGACTGTTCGCATGAAGGAACTTTCGAATGCCAATTGCGGAAGAAATTTTCTCGCATGAAAACTGCTCTACAAGTGCACGAATTTATCCAATCATGTTGATGTCTTTTACAAGAAGTGCGCAAATCAAATTCCCGCGTTATTTGTAGAAGACTTTGCAAGAATTTTTCGCGGGGTAGCTTGTGGCAATTTTTCGAGTGTCCCTTCACGATCAGAAACATAAAACAAAAAGGTAACAGAGGCTGTTAGTTTGTTATGTGAAAAAGCTTTCAGGCTGTGTTTTAATTTTGATCCCGTAGGGTGTTAAAATAACAGAAATCATAACAAAAAATATTCTACTATTATCAAACCCATATCAACCCATTGTTATAAACAACAGGTTTTGATAGAGACGAAAAAATTGTTAGATTTGTTTCAGAACAACTTTATTTCAGGTATCAAAATATGTTACTTGTATCTCCCTTTGATAGAATTTTGTAATTTTTTAGTTATGCTTTTCTGATCGGGTTTACTCACTAGTGCTCAAATTACTTCGAAAAAATCACTCTGAAGCTTTATAAACATTTTTCAAGTTCTTGTTAAAGCTTTTTAGATGTTCAATTGAAAAACTGCTGTTAAATTTAATGTTTGTTTAATTTTATATACCTTCACCATAATTGATCATTATATTGTTGACCATACACCAAAAAACAACACTAGTTTAAAATCACTGTGATAAAGAAATTTTGGAGCCTTCTCAATTCATTGTTTAGCAATAGAACATGAAACGATGTAATTCGAGTGTACCAAACCAAGGAGGACGCTTCAAAATCATTTTCAGAATTTTATTCTGAATCCTTTGGAGCGTTTTCTTCCTCGTTGAACAGCAACTTGACCAAATCGGTCCAGCATGAAGCATTGCTGGTCTAAAAATTTGTTTGTAAATCAAAAGTTTGTTCTTTAAACAAAGTTTAAGGGTCGTTTTTGTTTCGCTCGACCTGTGAATCGTTGTATCTCGGTGCTCCGATTTTTCCACTTTTTGCCAATAACGTTTGTGGTTGTGGTAGATGCGTTAACGTGTGTATGATCTGTTTGGATGACTTTTTGCGGTGAATGGTTGTAAAGAGGAGCGACACGTCTGTACCAGCGCTGCAATGTTAGTGTCCTAACTTATTTTAATTCATGTTTTTAGCCGCAGGAAGGAGCACAGCAACTATTGATATGTCGTAAATCTTCTAAACATAGATAAATTCAGTCCTGTCTGTCTGTCTGATCCATATAGGCTCCAGTTAGGGGTAACAAATATGTCCATAATGGTTTGACACCCCTCCCTCTTCTGTAAGGAAGAGTCCCATTGAAATGAAATACAAATTTCGCACAGCCAAGCAAATGAAACCGAATTTGGCATGTGGATGTTTTAGGGGGTAACAAATATGTCCATAATAGTTGAACGCCCCTCCCTCTTCTGGAAGAGAAGGCTCATACAAATGAAACTCAATTTTTTTCACAACTCAAGAACTAATCAAGTAAATGGAACCAAATTTGGCATGTGGAGGTTTTTGTGAGCAAAAAATATTTTCATGGTGGCTCATACAAATGAAACTGAAATTTCGTCACAACTCAAGAGTTAATCAAATAAATGGAACCAAATTTGGCATGCGAAGGTTTTTAAGAGCGAAATATATTTTAATGATGGTTCGACACCCCTCCCACTTCTGGATGGGAGAGCTTTTATACCATTCATTTATTTTCATTTATTTATTTATTCACCAACATGCTAACAGATGTCCCAATGATGTAGCCTAATATTAACAATAAAATAACATAGGGTCACATATTATATAAAAACAGAGAAACAACAACATTAAGTTTAAACCAGTCGGATCTTGAAAAACATGAGCGATACAGCCGACAGAGAACCTCCACCTCCTCGGAGGAAAGCTCAGCCTTTCTGAGCGTCTGTTTCCCAGGTTAGGGGCGGCTCATAACAGCGTCCGACCAGCGGGCGGCTGAATAAAGAAACGTGTTGTCTCGA
Organism: Wyeomyia smithii; assembly: GCF_029784165.1. Classification (NCBI taxonomy): domain Eukaryota; kingdom Metazoa; phylum Arthropoda; class Insecta; order Diptera; family Culicidae; genus Wyeomyia; species Wyeomyia smithii. The sequence continues at coordinate 255,849,497 of NC_073696.1, forward strand.
ACGCTATACCAAAGATCAGCCCTATCACGAGACTCGGTAGCGTAGCTCTAGTAAGGCAACCTACCTAAACAATTACACTACGAACATTCAAGAATATATAACTCGGAACATTCGGCATGGACCTAGGCAACGAAAAACGGCCCACGAGTGGGAACTCGGTACCTGGAACTGCAAGTCGCTAAATTTTGTGGGCGGAGACAGGGTGCTGCTCGAGCAGCTAGAACCTCGCAAGTTCGGCATCGTGGCTCTGCAGGAGATCTGTCGCAAAGGTGAGAAAGTGTGGAAAGTCCGTGGAGGCAAGGCCCAGTTCTACCCGAGCGATGGAGCAACCAACGAGCTGGGAACGGGTTTTTGTGTTATGGGCAGAATGCAGTATCGCGTGATCAATTGGAAGGCGATCAACGAGAGGATGTGTCTGTTGAGGATTGAAGGTCGTTTCTTCAACTACAGAATCATCAACGTGCACTGCCAGCACGAAGGTAGATCTGACGACGAGAAGGAATCGTTCTACGCGCAGTTGGAGGTAACATACGACTGCTGCTCGTCACGGGACATCAAGATCGTCATCGGGGATATGAACGCCCAGGTTGGTAGGGAAGCGATGTAAGTACCGGTGATAGGGCCTCACAGCCTACACACCGACACGAACAACAACGGCCAACGATGCATCAACTTCGCAGCTTCCCGAAGCCTAGTGAAGATATCCACAAAGCCACCTGGAGATCACTTGCCCACCGAACAACAAATCAAATTGGCCACGTTCTTATTGCCGATTTTTCTCAAACATTACAAACATACGCTCCCTCCGGGGTGCGGATATCGACTCAGACCACCACCTAGTAGCAGAACATGTGCGCTCATAACTATCTACGGTATTTCACACACGTCAGAACCGTCCTTCTCGTCCAAACATCCGGCAGTTGACCAACCCGCAGGCTGCCGAGAACTACGCGTGCTTACTCGAGGAGCCACTATCTTCCACGGAAGAGTTATGTGCTTCGACTCTCGACGATGGATGGTGGAAGTTACGCTCGGCCATTGGAGAGGCCGCATCCACGGCACTAGGTGTGGTAACGTCGAGCCGACAAAACGACTGGTTTGACGGGGAATGCAAGCGATGGAAAGGAAGAAAAGAGCTTGTAAAAATTATCTAAGCATCACCACAAGAGAGAACGCGGCCAAATACCGACGAGCTCGAAATGAGTTTACTACGATTCTGCGGAGGAAGAAGCGCCAGCAGAAGGACAGAAATCGTGAAGAGCTGGAGCAACTGTTTCGGGCTAACGATACACGCAAGTTTTTTTAAAAAGTGAACCAATCCCGTAAAGGCTACACACCGAGCCCAGATATGTGTAGGGACGTGGAGGGAAACCTGATCACAAGCGAGCGCGAGGTGGTTGACTGATATCCGGGAGATCGAACGGGAATTTGGGTCACTTAAGAACAACAGAGCGGCCGCCAAGGACAGGCTCCCGGCAGAGCTCTATAAACACGGAAAAGAGGCACTAGCAACGGCACTCCACTGAGTAATCTCTAGGATTTGGGCGGAAGAGAGACTACCGGAGGAATGGATGGAAGGAGTTGTATGCCCCATCTATAAAAAATGGCGATCGGCTACAATGCAGCAACAACCGCGGCATAACGCTGATTAACGCTGCCTACAAAGTTCTCTCCCAGATCCTACTCCGCCGTCTATCTCCTTTAGCGAAAGAATTTATAGGGCAGTATCAAGCGGGCTTCACTCAAGCACGGATCAAATTTTCACTCTCCGGCAGATCCTTCAGAAATGCCGGGAGTACAACGTGCCCACACATCATGTTTTCGTGGACTTAAAGGCAGCGTATGATACAGTCGATCGAGACCAGCTATGGCAAATAATGCACGACTACGGTTTTCCGGATAAACTTACACGACTTATCAAAGCTACCTTAGACCGAGTGATGTGTTACGTGTGCGTGTCGGGGACACTCTCGAATCCCTTCGAAGCGCGCAGAGGGTTGAGACAAGGAGATGGATTATCCTGCACATTGTTCAACATTGCCCTTGAGGGTGTAATCCGACGGGAGGGCATAGGCTTTGCAGACGACCTGGACATTATTACAAGAAACTCAGCGACGGTGGAGGCAATCTACGCCAGACTTAAAGTTGAAGCTAGAAGATGTACAAAACCCTAATTAGACCCGTAGTTCTCTATGAACTCGAAACCATGACGCTGCTCACAGAGGACATACGCGCACTGGCCGTATTTGAACGGAAAGTGTTGCGGACCAAGGTTGTTAATACGATAGATTATCGTCGATAATCGTCATCGCCGTTACCCATAACGTATGGTATCGTTATTGACGATGACGATACCGTCTTCAAACATTAACGATGTCGGCGATAACGATAGACGTTATCAGCTCACTATCGCCTTATGCCAGTTTTGTCTGCTGTGGTAGTGAACGGTGTACGACTTGATCAAAGCAGGCACGGGGTGAGGAAACGTTTTTTTTTTTTTTCACTTCGGAGGATTGGAGACGAAACATCACTAGGTAACAGGAAGAAACTTTTCCTTATTTGTTTATGTTTCGCTTCTCATCAGGAAATTAAATTTCTTAGTTTTTATTGTTTTAGCTTATGAGGCGCTTTTTAAAGCACAAATGCGATTAGTAAGGTATGTAGCATTCTCATATTTACATTTAAAATGCATCTAAATGATATACCTAATAAAGCAAATGATGGTATTGCAGTGGATGGTAATAAACAAACGTTATTGATTCGATACCGTCCAGTAGCTATCGTCATTGACAATGACGAAAATGCCTGAAGACGTAAGCGTCATTGTCTATAACGATAACAGACGGTATCGTTATCGGCGTTTACGATAAATTATCGATTAACAACCTTGGTTGCGGACAATATTTGGTGGAGTACAAACCGAAAGCGGAGAGTGGCGTAGGTGTATGAACCACGAGCTACAGACACTACTTGGAGAGATTCCCATTGCACACCTGACGAAGCTCGGGAGGCTACGATGGGCCGGGCATGTCGTGAGGATGCCGGATGACTGCGCGGTAAAATCGGTTCTCTTCAAGGACCCCACCGGCACCAGGAATAGAGGGGCCCAACGTGCTAGATGGCTTGACCAGGTTGAAGCGGATCTGCCAGTATCGAGACGTCTGGGAAATTGGCGACGAGTAGCCCAGGACCGAGTAGAATGAAGGAAAATTCTTGATACGGCACGAGCCACCACGGCTCTAGGCTACTGAAGTAAGTGAGTAAGTAAGACCAGTCATTGCGCCAAACATGCTATAGTTGGTGCATTGGACAGGCAGTCGTAGCATCGAGTTGTTCCGCAGGGCACGAGGTTGTACGTTAATATTCACTTGCACTAGCCGAACAGCACAATTAATACGTCCTTGCAAAAGGTCAGTGGTAAATAATGCTCTGATCGTGTCTCTACGGACAGACAGAGGCTCTAGACGTATTAATAAGCAGCGACTTTCGTAGCTTGGTAGTCGAAAGCGATCCAACCAGGACAGTTTCCGGAGAGCAAACCTCAATGCTGTAATGAGGGGTCTAAACAACCGAGCAGTACTCTAATATGGAGCGAGATAATGCGCAATACAATGATTTAAGGCAGTAGACATCCGTAAATTCCTTTGGAATCCTAAAGATGAATCCCAGTACTCTAGAGGCCTTATCGACAGCATACGAAATGTGGGGTTTGAAGGTAAGCTGGATATCCAAAATTACTCCCAGGTCCTTGATTTTGCTAACACGATTGATTTCTGTCCGCGAAAACGAGATAACTGAGCATTTTGATGGGTTTAAAGTTTCAGATCGTCCGCGTAAGACATGCTTGGTCCTTTAATGACAAGGTTCACGTCGTTAAAATATAGCACGAAGATCAGCGGTCCTAAGTGGCTTCCCTGCGGTATTCCAGACGTAGCATCAAAGTAGGGAGAATGGCAATCCTTAATGGCAACAGTTAAACGGCGACCGGTGAGATACGTCTGGAACCATTGTAAGAGATTCCCAGTAATCCCGAGCTTGTCAAGTTTTGCGATGGCTATGCGGTGGTTTAGTTTATCGAAGGCAGCTGTCAAGTCAGTGTAGATGACGTCCGTCTGAGCACGTTTCGACATACTGTCATTGATATACGAGGTGAGACACAGCAGATTAGTGGTAGTGGAGCGACCGGTTGTGAAGCCATGTTGGCCATATAAAAGACTTACAGTGAGCAAGCAGCGGCTCTATTATGACGAGCTCGAACAGTTTGGCAATAGCACAGAGCGAGGTGACGCCTCGATAATTGCTCACATCACGTTTGTTACCTTTTTTGTACGCTGACTTCCAACAGGACGGAAAAATACCGAAAGTGAGAGATAAATTGAAGACATGTAGCAGCGGAGGTATCAGGTTTTCAATATGAGTTTTTAGAAACGCCGAAGGAATCCCGTCGGGTTCCGGGTTGATGGATGATTTGAGCTTACTGCAGGCCCTGGAAATCATCGCCGCGTCAACGTTCATCGTGTTCAAAACATGGCCGGACAGTGGGGTGTTACCAGCAGCGAGTACAATGTGATGGTCACTTAGTAAATTCTGGGCGAAAACGCTGGCGAATTTCTCGAAAAAAAGCTGACATATGTCTTGCGGGGTGTATGCGACCTTACCGTCGAATGCCATTGAGGAGGGTAGGCCACCCTCATGTCGCTGTTGATTAACGAATTTCCAAAACTGTTTGGGATGAGACTTAAACTTTCTTTGTAGTTCGTGACGATATCGAACGAAGCTTAACTTCGCCACACGTTTGTACTTGTGGTTAATTAGTTAATTAGTCTAAATGGTAGCGTACGGTGCTTGGCGAATTTTTTAAGGCGACTCTCTTCTTGGTTTTCAACAACCGAAATTATCTCGTTTGCCATGGATGTCGAGGCGCAAAATGAACGCTTTTGCCGCTTGTATCTGTAAATTGCGTCGAGTCTTGGCTCGGCAGAGACTGTTATTGTCAGAAGGATCGTAGCGTTAGCCCCGCAATTGTCCTGTACTCAACAGTTGGCTGCGAAGTCTGTGTATAACAAACAGAAGGTCAAGTTCCGAATCGGAATGTAGCACCAAGGCTTTGCTTTGCTTTGCTGTCAATTGCGTAGCTCAAAACGTTGGAGAGAGTTTGAGCGGCGTCTTCAGCGTTGACAGAATCCAAAATGGAATTCCAATTGGGTTGTTTAGTTATTTCAGTTTTTATATCATCTGAAAGATCTGCATTTTCTAAGTAAAACGTGATTTAAAAAATTTTTTTATCGTTGTCCTTCGCTTTTTAAATCACGATTTAAAACTGCTCGAAATCGCTACAATGACAGTTCGCCAATATACCAACTGTCATTGTAGCGATTTAGAGCGAATTTTCATTCTTCATTTAAAAATCGAAGGATAATGATATAAAGTTTTGCTCAGAAAATTACACTCTTTCAGATGATATATAAAAATCGGAAATCCGTGAATAGCTAAACAACCCAATTAACCTCGGAGAAAAACTCGGCGATACTGTGGTGGTTCGCATTGCAAAAGTTGTAAAACACGGTAACGGGTGCAATACAAATCAAACACAAATTTCTATGGTGGTTTGACACGCCTCCGTACTCTGGAGGGGAAGGGAGGTCTCCCATACAAATTGAACAGATATTCGATTGCAGACGCCATTTTTAAATTTAAGATGGAAACTTTCGGTTTTCGATATGGGTGTTTTCGGAACCATAATGACACCCAGAGGCCAGAAAATGTCTCCAAATGCCATTTTGAAATCCAAGATGGCGATTGCCGGTTTCCCAAAAGCCCAAAATTTCCGATTCTCAACCAATATGATTTATCTGGAACCAAAATGATACACAGGAGCTAAAATCGACCACAGACATTTTGAGCTGGAAAACGCTTACAGAAAAACAATTTTTTTAGAGTAACACCATTTTATGCATTTTTTAGACATTTGATTTTAAAAAAAATCGATTTCGGTTATTTCATGAGAAATAACAAAACTACCTAGCCTATGGAAAATTTTTGTGCGTTCTTCCGTCGATCGAAAAAGTAAGGCTTTGAACGTTTTGTAATTGTGTGAAGCAGTGCAACGAATCTGTTTTCTGAGATAGAAAACTTAGAATAGACTTCAAAACTCCGTTTCATGTCCGATTCGTAGACTGATTTAATTCTAGAACATCATTTTTTTCTAGTACTTATGTAGCGCTGAGATGAATGATGGAACCATTCCCCTAACCATGGCAAATATTAGACCAATCGTTAAGATGTCTATAAAAATCATTAAACACTTGATTAAAATGCTATTTACTCGAAACTGGTCTGCAACACTTAACTAATTTCTACGCCCTCCCCTGAAACAAAATTCCGTTAGGTGGCTTGGCATGCGCAAGTCTTAGTTCGCGAACCTGCCTCGTGATCCCGGATAATAGGGTCGCAATTTCTACTTTTTCCCTCACACTGTTTCAACCTGGACCAGCTGCACCGAAAACGCAATCCCAGCCCCCGCTAGGTGGGTGGTAATAATTTAATCTACCTTGGCCTATTAAGAAACGGCGCGAGCGAGCGGCTGGCTTTGTACGGAAAACTCCGGTAGGTAGCAGCAGTAACGGTCCGTTCGCCGGTCAGTTCCGCAGAATCCTGGACCGATCGATCTCGGGCGGTGTGGGATTTTTCATTCGCTGCTCTCAATATCGTAATTTATTTACTCCACGATCGACCCGATCGATCGGTGAGCATCGGCATCATTATCATCATCATCGCCGTCGTCGTCGTCGACCATGAGCAAAGCTGGGAGTCATAATCTTCGAAGCGATTGGAATGTCGGCAATATCCCATCAACAGTACCTGACTGGTTCCTGCGTCGTCGTTGTTACTGCAAAAGCTCGGTAAAACTGCGTTACGGTTGGGCTATTGCAGTATCTTTTGCTATTTAATAGAGTTTTTAATTACGTTTAGTTTGTGGTAAGTTTTTTTTTTCTCTCTCTACCTGCACTGTTCGATTGCATTCGATATATCTGATGCCGCCACTAGGGGGCGAGGGAGAAAGATTGGTTGCGTTCATTCATTAATTTCTATAATACTGCAGTTGACCTCTTTAAGTGCAGCCCGTGGAATTTGTATTTGAAGCCAATCCGAATAGGATTTGATTCCGATGGGAGCATTGGCGTCATCAATGTCACAGCAAGAACTCTTAAAATGGCCTCTTACTGTGTGTGAGGAGTTTGGCTCACAGACGAAAAAAAACAAAGTTCCCTCTAAAAGTTCCGTTACCACCCATGAAGCAGCCGGCTATTAAAGAGACACGAACCCCATGCTGATGGTAAATCACACAAACGCTAAGTATTATTATAATGGCTTGTATAAAAACCAATTATCCGTGCGGAGATGCCATTTTACGACATCAGACTCGTCTATCTTGATTGGCGAGCCAAACGAACGAAGGAGAAACACAGTTGATTGTTGGTTGTTTTTAAGCCGGGGCTCAGAATTTGGAAATGTACCTCCTAACTCGCGTCGAACCGCACCGAAACACTTCTCGAATCTCGCTCGAGTCCTTATGGCAGTGCCCAATTGGAACGCCCAGCACCGTCAAGGTCATCGCAAGGTTCAGCTCCCGGTCCCGGTCCTGGTCTCGAACCAGCGAATCCAGCCGGACAGATGTTGCTGCAATTTTCGAGATGGTGCCGGATGGACGTCGAACTCTCCCTTCGGTCGGTCGCATTGCAACTTCACGCGAAGAACAAAATTAATACTAATAACAGCCTTAGGTAATAACAGCTTTGTTTTCTGAGCGCGCGGGGTGCGATAAGACGCCCGAACAGGAAAGGCGTCTCCGACCGCGACCGTCGTCGATCTGATCACCTTTTCATGTGTTTGTGTGTGTGCGCGCACATCGATCGCTGCTCCGTGGTAATCTGCGGGCGCAGGACACGAGAACGTTGGAAGCGAAACGAACACAAAACGGAAGAAGGATGCATTTGGAACTTGCAATAACTACCTTCAGCCAAGAGTCAGCCAGCGAGCGCAATAAAAGCATTTCTCGTCAGCAGCAGCAGCAGCAGAAGATGACCAAGACCACGACCACAACGACTACAACGACGACGACGACGACGGGCGAATAAATTTGCAGCTCATAAAGCCCACGGGCGATTTATTCTTGAAAATGCTTTATTTTTATTATTTAACTTCTGACCACATTCCAGCTGCTGCTACTTTTTCGGATTTCAATTCTACAGATATCAGAAATGGAACGAGTGTGGCTGAGTCATTTCGGAAGCAAGCAGCAGATAGAATTATTGGAGTTTTCACTTGCCACTGGAGAATTGGTTAGAGCAGAGAAAAGACTGATTGATGTTCTGTTGAGTGTGTATTGCTAGGATTCGTGTTGCGTTAGTTTTTGTAACAAGGATAAAACTGTATCCTATGAAGTACACATCTCAGATATTCGTAAATAATGCTTCAAATGCTATTTCGACATTGTTGACATAAATGGAAACACTATGAGACGCTGCATGTAATTTATTTATTACTGTGAATAGCTTGAGCTATCTTTTTGATTAGGTTAGACTAATAACATCTCTCCGGAGCAAAACGCCCTCAATACTTTTTACGAAAACTTTCAAATAATTAAACATGATAGGGTATAACTGCCTTTAATGGACCACTTAGTAGCGTAGCTGCAAATTTTGCAAGAAAAAGTGTAAATATCTAAGCTGAATACATAGTTTCATTATGTATAAACATACATAACATAACATACATGCAGAAAAGATGCCATACATACATGTGTTATGTATATCATCTTTTCTGCATGAAAAACAACTAGATATCACCTCTATTTTCTCATAATAAAAGAAATAAATCATCACTTCAGTTTCCTTTAATGGGCCACCGTTTCCTTATTTCGACCACAACAATTTCCTAATTTGGGCCAGGTATAAATAATACATCTCTTCAACCGTAGCTGCCGCTGATGAAACTAACTCTGGCTTACGAACTGAGAGTTCTGGATCTGCATCAACTGTAGACTGCACCCGTTCTTTCGTAATAGGGAATCCTTTACGTGCCATCCGAGTTATCCAGCGAACAAATGAGTCCTCTTCCGCGGCAGTCAATGCAGTTTGTTTACCTTTTCGTGATTTTCCAGACCACTTGCTGCTTGCACGGAACATTGCGGTGGATCATGGAACATTGGGGCGCCTACGAGCTTCTCTTGTCGGAACACCACTTTTTATTGCTTGGAGACACTCAGTAACAGCTGCTTCAGTATATTTTTTACCAATTTCCGGCGTTTCTCCCATTTAAGCAGCAATTTTATACAATAACTCAATCATAACAAATTTATGGTAACTATGGTAACTATGATTCGCGGCATTATTTCGATGATAGCTCTTGTTCGAAATAAAGCATACCGGAATAAGGGAAACAGTATTATTTCCACCCTTAATTGAGCCACTATTTTTTCAATATTTTAAGTGTTTTTCTAGTAAAATTTATTGCCTATCTTTTAAAGACACTCTTATCCTACCCGTTCATCGAAAATCTGATTATTTTCGCTCGGAAAGTGTGATGCCAGTACAGTTTTTGGTAAAGCGCTTTCCTATGAAAACGTTACCAGACCATGGCAAACCAGGTAGCTGTTATAAAAAGACATTTTTTGCAGCTTTAATGAAGAATCTTATAGTAAACGTCTGTTGCAACATTTCTAATGAAGAACATTATTGAAGTTGTCAAAGCATAATTCAAAATAAGTATATTTATAATGTGTAATTTGGAGTAAGAAGTTCAGGTGGTCCACTAAAGGAAGTGGTCTATATTAGGCAGATCTACCCTACTATTGGGAATCTCTAGCATTTCATGGGACCAACCTACTATGCAAGTTATATGCCAAGTTATGATACGGTAAGAATTGCTTATTTTGGTTAAATATTGATAGAAAATCATGCGATCTAGCAACCGGATAATTTGATCAATACAGTTGGCAGTGTTGTAGTTTTTGTTCAAATTATTGAAAAGTTGAGTATTAAATGTTCGTCTAATTGTTGGTCTTATGTAAACTGTTGGTTTGTAATATAACCTGAAATCAAATATAAATTATTTTAATCTATACACAACACACAACAGCTAATAACACAGTGCAACAATTTTTTTTGCCTCGGCTTCTATGTATGATTTTTTCATGTATTTTGACGCAAAAAGAAATTCTCCAAAGTTTGAACACATTTCACCTTGAGGGGCAACAGTGGCGTCATTTTGAATTTTGAGAGATCGAAAATTTTTTATGTTTTTTCGACATCATTTTGTTTTAAAGTCATATATCCAAAGTGTAAGAGTTTTTCCGCATTCTCTTACCCATCTTATATAAACACAGTTCTTTAATCGGACAAAAACTGAGCTTCAGACGGTAATTCTACGAAAACGGTTTTAGCATAGTTTTTGGTATATTCCACAAAGCGAAATAATATCGAGTACATATTCAACTGACTCTTCTGTGTGTGATGAGACATTCCTTTCAGTCTATAAACAACGCTTGCACAGCAGTGTGTGTAGTTAGGGATGAGCAATAGAATAAGTCGGCAGTGGAATGTGATACGTTCAAGTCCCGTCGGGATGCGGTATATTTTTCCAAATCTGTATCATATTTCAAGTTCGCTTATTTTTCGCTCTCTCTACTTCACATACTGTCTGCTTAATGAACTTGCAGCATTTGATTGTAAAATTATACACGCATCCACCCAAATGCTGAAACATGTTGATTGATTATGCAAACTACTGTATTATTGAAAATTGTCAAGCATTGTTGAAACTAAAATTACGTCTTTTGATTGGTCGCTGCTGCCTTTCCCTATAGAGGTCGACAGAATAGTATAACTAGTTAGCCGCAGCGCACAGTGCGTTGAGCCATAGACAAAAAACGTTTTTCTTTCTTTTTTATTTGGATGCACCAAGTACCCAGAAGTGTTCACAGATATCTCTTGGGTTGTGAACAATCATTGGTGAGCTTTGGGAAGCATCACAAATACTAATACAAGCATAGCAAGCGTTAGCGTTCAGAGCAATCATTAGTTTCACATTTCGTGCTAAATTGTCGCGCGTTTTCTAAACGTTTGTAAAACTTAATTACTTCGTGTATTCCAATAACACAAAATGCAAAATAACAATCAAGGTTAGTGCAATATATTTCATTGATAGAGAGACTCGGTTTCGATTGCGTGTATGATTAATCGGTATCATGAGTTGGTGAAGGTATTAATCCTTAAAAAAACGCGAACTCAAACTTTCGTTAGCGTTTTAAAAAAAGTTCCACCGAGTTCCTCTCTGAAACATACATCAAAAGTTTGCTTGAAGTGTCCTCTACAAAATATATATAAATTAGCTGCAACTTCCTGCAACTCTGAGAGATTTTTTATTTTTCGTATGTCAAAGCCGATCGCTCGTGAAGCGGCAGATATTTGAAAACTAGTTTAACTGCAATGCAAGCAAAAGAACACCATGTTTATTTCGTTATTGTCTCTACCAGAAGACACAGTTGAGCATGTTTATGAAAATTTGCACAAGTTTTCTGCTGTATATTGTTCGAAATTGAACTCGAAATGGGAGAAATGCAATAGAATAAGAAAGTATTTTATGAAAAAGTATGAAATTTTGTTGGAGTCACCGCTTGCTCTTCCTCGATTCGGTGAGAATGATAATTATGAATACAACCACATTTCTTCTCGTGAGCGTCCTCAGAAACTTCTTGAAAGATGCTCAACCAGAATTAAAAAACGGCGAGTTGCAGAGCTCATTGAAAATAACTCCCCAAAAGAATTAGTGTTTGCTGCTACCGTTTCGAACAACTATTCCAATTCGTCTAAAGATGACCCAAAACTTGATTTGATAATATAATATGCATAATGAAAAAAAAAGAAAAGAAAAAAAAGAATACCTAAAAAAAATTTTTTTTGTTATAATTGCGCATAAGTCACTTTTGCAATTATGTAAAAGTAAGTAAAACATAGAAACCGCAGTTTTCGTTAAAATGTACAACTTTTACAAAGAGATTAACGGTTTCTGGTAAAGGATGAGTGCGTTGGCGTTTGGGACAGTTATGTGATTTAGTGTATCACATAAGACTTTTATGCATTTGGTAGCTCTGAAGGTAACGAACAACTTTCCTTGTTACATCAACATGTTTTATCGACAAAATCGTGTAGTTTTGATTCTTGTCCCGTTTTACCATACATTCAACGCACTGTGCAGCGTAGCGAATTGCGGATATAGCAGCAGCGGGTTGCGCCAGTAAACAAATCATATCATATATCTAAGCAGCAGCGAGGTAGCACCAAACGTCTCGATTTGCCAGTTAAGGGCTTCGGTATTCTTCCCGCAATAAAGTTTTGCTTCATCTTTGCAACAGTCCGTCTTATTTACTGAATACGAAAACAGCTTTTACTGATTTTGAACAGCAAAATGCCTTTCTCAAGGCAAATAAACGAGTAATTGAAGATTAATTTTTTTGCAATAACACAATCATTCTGTGATGGATTCTAGCAATCAAATTCTGTCGCGGTCAAAAAATTTACTTTATTTATTTACCTTATTCCCCCACTATTGGGGCAGCACAAAGGCTGCGATCAGTATAACCGATTTTGAACAACAAACTGCCCTGTTCTGTTAGAACGCCATAACAAAGGTGTTCAATTCAACTTTACAGAAATAAATTGAAGTCGACGGTTCTTTTCAGAGCCACCACAATTTTTGATGAAGAGTTTCTTGATTTGAGTAAGCAATTTCTTGATTTATAATCACACTGAAACTAATTAGACAAAAGCAATAACAGCAAAGACATTTCTTTCGAAACGGGTTCTTTCAAGACATCAGCAGGAAGTCCTAATTCCCCAAATGGGTCTGACGAGTTGATGAATAAAAATGACAAAATATGAAAAAAGCTTCACTTAACATATCGGAGGCTATTGAAACAAATCCGATTACAGTAATCGGAGACCATTTTCAGAATCCGTGGAATTCGTCAACGATGAGTTAGATGTTATTTTCTTGTTAGCATAGCATAGCATAGCATAAACAGCTGCACAACTTCGTAGTTGGTGCTAGCAACAATACTCTGTTTACGAGAACAAATCCCTTCGTTCCTGAGCAGCAACATGAAATTTGGGATCTAATTAAATGTTACTAAACAAAGGTCAGAGGTCTCCAGCGAGCTGTTACCGCCCTGGCCACGTCCGTGCAACTGTTGGGGAACGGAAAAAGAATGTTAGTCCAACATTTACTTAAGAGATAATTGATTATATTATAAGTATAAATTTTGAGAGCTAATATGACCTGAGGCTCATGTGATTTACCGACTTTTTAGTATAATATGTATTTTAGCAGTTGAATTTTTAGATTATATATATAGTAATTTTACTATTTTATGTTTTGTGGTTATGAGTGAATGTATACATAGACAGTTTAGTTATACGCTTATTATTATCCACCGATTTGACATAATTGTCATTAGTACCAAATTATTCTTCAGACAGTCAGTGTAAACGCGAACAAGGTTCAATGTTGTCCGAAACATAAACCCGAACCTCTAAAAATTTTTGTTGAGTGACACATTCGTATGAACAAGAAATCCTTTGTTATATTTACAAACATTCTAGTGAAAAATTAGTTTATTTTCCCTCTACTCTCAACCGAAAATACATACAAAACAGATCTGTATGAATCTACCTCTACACGTCGATGATCAAAGCAAAAAAAAATGCTGCGCCGCCTACATGTCAAGAAAAAAATGGATTAAGTATATAGTATGTCAACACACACAACTCAAACAGAAAAAAAATCTAAAAAAATAATACCACTTATCTCGCACAAAATCCAAATCCAAAGACTGCATATTCCGATAGTTCTGTTGTTTGGAATACCATCACTAGTAATTTCAGTAGATTTCACTATTTATTTTCTCGCAAAACACACTTTAAATGAAGAAATTACGTGGAGATAAAAGCGCGCACAAACAATCAGACTTGTTGTCAGTTTCCTCCTGAGTTAGATGTTATTTTCTTGTTTGTCATTTTTTTTTGGGGGAATATGCAAAGCACTCAAGCTGAGTCAAGCCATCTTGAAACATGATTTTTCTTCAAATGAATCGGACAACGATGATATATACATCAATCGAAAGCTCATGAATTGTGGTTCACGAAAGTGTAATTTTTAAAGTCCTAATTGCTAGTGTTTGTACAGAAATTTGTGTTTTATTGTTCACGTAGTTCTACGTTCTGTTTATTTGTTGATGACGCTGCTGGCCGCTAGTGGCGTTGGCTGTTTGCGATGTTAGTCACTGCTATACTGAGCGTGAGTGTGGAGAATATGGTAAATACACTAAAGTCGCTTTTCACGCGGGGGATACATGCCGCGTAAAAAAACTGCGTAAACTCCGTAATCCGCGTAAAATACCGCGTAAATTCCGGAATCCGTGTAAAAAAAGCTGCGTAAATTGCGGAATCCGCGTGAAAAAAACCGCGTAGATTCCGGAATCCGCGCAAAAAAACGCGTAAATTCCGGAATCAGCGTAAAAACCGCTAAAATTCCGCAAACCACGTGAAAAAAAGCCGCGTAAAAAACCGCGTAAAAAGCGACCTTAGTGTATCAAGATTCAGGGAACTCCGCCAAAAGACTTACTATTACAGTTAGCCCAACAGGCGCAGAATGGATATGTGTAAATTTGTTGTCAAAAAGGATGCCGGTAACGAAAATGTACTTTCAAAAGAAAGTAATCATTCAAAAATCGAAAAACAACGATAAACATTTTTTAAAAATCAAGTTTTTCTCAGAAAATTGCACTCGTTCAACTGATATATAAAAATCAGAAAACCGTGTAAAACATCAGGACATAATTTTAAACAGTTTACGTGTGCTGCATTTTTAGGTAACTACTAACGCCTTATGAATCGAAGTTGCAAAATTGGTTCGTCCGAGAAATACTTTAAATAAATAAATGAGTGTTTTGGTGTATTTTGAAGTGCAAATTTCAAATTAGAGGCCATCCACATACCACGTGGACAACTTTGGAGGGGTGGGGGGAGGGTCGTTGGCTAATGTCCACGGTCCATACAATTTTTTCAGAATTTATATGGGCAGTTGTCCACGGATAGGGAGAGGGGGGTCAAAATTGTTAAAAATCTGCCCACGTGGTATGTGGATGGCCCCTTACTTGTTGTCCTGATTTCTAACCCCGATCAAATGGTAACCCTAGATAAGTATCGATACGTTTTCGAGGTTGCTATTTGTTTTGAACTTGAACTTGAGCCAGCCACAAAACTCAACGACCGAAAAGTTGAACTACATACGCTCGCAGCGCCACCGCAGTTCACTGGCGGGTAAACGAATTAGCTGCCATTAAAAAGTCGAGCAGATTTGAATAAAATACTAATATCGAGGAATTTTTTTCCTTCCATACTCAACGAGATGGTTAGATACATAGCAGGAGGAGGGGAGGAACAAAAGTTGGTAAGATCGTTCTAAATTATATTAAAGACATTCATATGACCAAATAATATTAAATACGAGCCACTAATGCAAATTAGTATGAAAACAATGTTATGTCTAATAGATATAACAACGTGTTCATGCGGGGCTTAGTGTTTATGAAGGCGATCTCGGAATGCACGTGTGTCACCAGGCATTCTTGAAATGGATCGTTGGATGAACACTAGAGCTGTCACCTTTCATTTCCAGGACTAAAAATATTTGCATCTTTATATTATGTAATATATTAAAAAATAGAATATATATCAGCTTCAAACAGAAATAGATGCAGATAGGTTTTTTCCATAAAAGCACTGCCGGTCAGTGGGAGATGAATTGTAAACACACACATAAAAAAGGACGATTTTGAGTTTTGGTGGTTTAAAAAATATTCATTTAGAATTTATATGGTGTTAGGAACAAGAGGACTCCATATTCTGTATTTTTTCCTGATAACCGATTTTTTTTATGTTTTTTATCATTGATTGGCATTCGGCTCAGAAAATAATATCAAAACTAGATGTCCCGGGTTTTGCACATTATGAAAAATTTCACTATTTCTAAAGTTGGCAAATAAGTAGTTCAACCATGATTCATCGTTGTTCGAAATAACATATTTTCGGACTAGTCATAACAGGACTACATATTCTTAGTGGCGTAAAAAATGACATATGACATTTTCCTCCAAAATTCGACTTGAAAATTCTCTTGTTGCTTACAATCATGGGTATTAATAAAATAATCGAATTTAATTACTTCAAAGCAAAGCCTCTCGCACCTTCGTAGAAATGACAGAGTGCTCATAAATTTTCCTTACCGTAACGGGCATCACTTTTCCAACCCGCATTGTTTTCCAGCGTTTTGAAATATGACTCACGAGTGCACGATTTTCTATACGCTCACCAACTCGATTTGCATCGCTCACAGGATTTATGTCAACTCATGAGCCCGTTTCACGCGATCACTGCGGTGGTATTGTGCCGACACGAAGGAGTAAAATTAAGTTATTTTTCAAAATTTTTGACTTGTACAGAAGAGTTCGAGTTTTGCAATTTTTCGAATTCAGAATTTGGAACTGCGAAAATAATTTCAAAAAAACAAATAGTAACGAATTATAAATTTCTCTGAATAACATCCTGAATCAAGCACCGTCTTTAAAAAGCGCATCACTGCATCACGTTTTCAGTTTTGCCACATTCGCACTCATTCACTCCAATTGACACTTTTGAAAAACTGCTTCCCGACCTCCGCGTCGTTTCCATCACCGTGCCACGTTGCAGTGCGACTCTAAACTGGGATCGATCGTGCCTCACACTTCATGGGAGAGACAGAGAGCAAAAAAAAACGATCAACACTTTTAATTGAAACTGAAATCTAATTCAGTTTTCGCGTGCGCGTGAACGTTTTCATGTTGTGGCCCGGAAGAAAAAGCTGTTCGCTTCTTCGTTTAGTTCTCTTTGTAAAGTATAAACGAAAAAACGGATCGCCGACGGATAAAATACTATCTAGGGTTCGGAATGTTCGAACGAAATTTTATGTCACACCAGCCATGCACTGGCTGAGCTGATTTCGACTTATTCAGGGTCTAATATTTCTATATTAAGAAGATCGCCGAAACCAAAACCACATTATTATCGTTGCATTCCGTACCAACGATGACCATGAAAAGGGGCACGGAATGCGCCGAATGCCATTGACTTTCACACACAGGCGAGCGCCCTCGGCTCGAGTCTTTGGTCGAGCAGGCTGATATAACTGGCTTTCCTTGCCTCTCTCGGTTGTGCCGAAGTGCTGTGTGATGCGGATGTTGCGAGTTGTGGAAACAGAACTAGATCCAGCCGTCGTCGCCGCCCGTCGATATGCAGTTCGACAGAACCGATCGACAGACGGACTGATGGACGGATGGACAGATAGGCTCTGATGTGGTTGGACCCCGCCGATGCGTTCAGCGCTCACAGCTCAGCTCACTGCGTCAGTCACTTAACTTAGTTCGCGCTGGACGGAAAACAAACGTTGAATATTAAATATTATTGATATCGATCCAGTTCGAAATTGATCGCTTCATAAAAGGCAAATCCCTTCGATGCAGTTCCCTCTTTCTTTGGGATGTCGATCGCGCTTCGGGGTACGGCGGCGGTTTTGCTTGCACCGCCACTGCCACAGCCGGCGAGGTCAACGTTTGCCTGTAAATGCCCCAAGATTAATCGCAGGTATTTAAAGGAATGATATTTAATATTTCAAAGACAAACGTAAGTTGTCTTGGCTAGGGGAAATTTTAGGAAGTGACCGACCGTGGCTAGAGAGTGCGCTCCAGTGCTGTGTCGGTAATGAATCAGTGCCATATTCTGTGAGAACTTGACCTTCTAGCAGGGAAAAAAACAACCAACAGGCGGCGGAAATGTCCGATCCTTACAGTTATTGAGCATTGCTTCACATCAGAAGATAATATTTCTCGCAGTCATTCATGATACATGTCTAATTCATCGCATGTGTATCTAATTATGTTTGAATTCTGGTTGATCATGTATGATTTAATAAAATAATTAATAAACATTTATTATAAATGCGGTGTCAAACGTCCAATTGGTCGGTCATTCTTTCGGTTGTTTGTGACTGACGTGGGATTACGTCTATGTTTTCTTTACTGTGGTACGTTCTCTAAAATTGAAAATGAAATTGGCAAATGTTCTGTCAGATTTCAAACGATATTAACAGCATAACCGCATAATGGATAACAATAACCAATATGTTGTTGGATAGTAAAGATGTAGGGCAATTATTTTTTCATTGCTCAGCGGTAAAAATTGACAAAAAAATTCAAGGACAAATTTAAGCGAACAGTGAACCAATCGCATGCGAGCATGCCTAGCACAGACGACACGATTGACACCAACCATTTACTGTGATATAAACTTTATAAGCCTAAAAAAAAACGACAGAGTCTCCCCGTCCCAACAGATCACTCAATGTATGTTTCCATGAACTAAGACTTATTTGAAGTCTCGAAGGTAAACGTTTTTTGTAAAAGATTGCAGAAACCATCTTTCTTAACCAATTTATTTATTTATCTATTTGTTATTTTAACGAGGTTTTAACCATGTGTTGGTCATTCGCATCGATACTCAACCAATTTGTTAACCTACTGTTAGAACATAATAGAAACTGCTGTCTTGAAGGAAAACATGCTGGTGAAGGCATCCGTATTGTACAGTACAGGTGGAGCAGAGCGCCGCTGGTCTGTCATTGCAGCGGTACACGATTTCTTTTTGTGTGCAATCAAGCGACAACTGCAATGCTGCTGCTAATGGTGATCAACAGTTTTTCTCATGAATATGGTAACCATAAAAACCGTAAATTACTCAACATAAACCCTCTTCACAAATTGGCCGTGATTCAAAAAAAAAACTACCAATAACACAAAATGGAATGTTTAACCGATAGGAATATCTATGCAAAGTTTCAGCCAAATCGAAAATGGTCGACCCACTTACTTGAAACTCTTCTTATTCAGGTGTTATCTCTCCGTTTTTACCGATATTTCTATGACTTTTATCTTCATTCAGAGACTATGCCCAATTTGGAGAAAATCGGTTCAGGCATTCAAAAACTGTGCGGGGACATATGTGAATATAGGCTTGTAAACGTCAACACTTTTATTTGATTTCGCTTCGGCAGTGTGCGTCGCAGTAGGCTTTCGCTTGTAAATGTACAACGACCGTCGGATGTCGCACGTAGAACAGACGCTAAAATGACATTCGCGTATCGAAGAATTTTTTATTCGTTTGGCGATGTTATTTTGTCTCATTTCCGTCAACTCAATTCTATTTCTGTTAAAAAATATCATTACAAGATCAATGATATGCAAAATTTCCAAAACCTGTGCACACAACGTACACAGTTCTCATTGCTATAAAAATGTTAAAATATGTTTAGGAAAAAAACGTCTTGGTGGCGAGTACCTGTTGGACATGTTTGCTCAAGAATGTATTTAGACAACGATACTTGCTAACTTCAGAAGCAAAAATGACGATCATCGTAGGAATTATTGTTCTACCGTACCATACATCTATGGCCACCAAAAAGGAACTCGCATTCGAGATTTATGCTGTAAAATACAAACATACAAAATTCTTCAGCAAACTTGTTGTATTAATTATTCTCCATTTTATAGAAGTTGAAAATTTATGAGTAATCCACCTAAAAGTGAGAAACGACTTTCAATTTTTCTCAGTTTTGCAGATAATAATCTACTTTGTTCGGCAGAGTTTTGGCACTTTTAATGAGAAACAACTTTGACGAAGACACCATACTTTTATCCACCTATTTAAATGGGTTATTGTTACGTTTTTTTGAGAATACCTCTTGAACTCTTAAACTTCAAATACAACTTTTTAGAGTGATTTCCTAATTTCTTCTATATTTCACAATGTTGTTTGCTATAACAAAACACATTATATCATTGAAGAAAGTTTATTTCTATCTCTTATATTTCTTCAGTTATTGAACTTTTTTTTTTTAAAATAATGCACTAATTTACTAACAGATATCTGAAAACTGCGAACACCGCAGACAAAACTATTTCTATATTCAAATATAAGTCAAGTCAAACAGTCAGTCCAAACTTAGGCATTTGTCTCTCGGTGTAGATATATGATGGTAAATTAGAGCATTATTTTTAATATCTGAGCAATTCTCGCTGAAACTAGGCCACTAGGTGCACAAGGTCTTTCAAATTTTATATAAATGCACATAATTATTAGAAATCGAGAAAAAATTATAACGTCATTTTTGTTTGATCGAATTTGTTGACCCCTTGGTCACCAAGGGGCGGAACAGTTTTCAGAAAAGTTGAAATTCTAGCAATTCTTGATGTATTATTTGAGCTATATCTCTAAAATTCGTTATGTAAAGTACTACAAGTAGTACTTTTCTGTAAAGAGGAATGATAGGGCTTTCCTTTGAAGTGATCAGAATTTAGGCCGCCCTCTCGAATTTGGCCGCCATCTCGGATTATATCAGAAAAATGCAATTTTGACCGTGTTCGCAACTACCGATTTTCGATCTGAGACCAGCATTGAAAAGCTGAGAAAAGCTGCTATAAGATGCAAGAAAAAAATTATGTGAGCATCAGTGTTAACCCATCAATTGAACCTATTTTCCAAGCTGAGTTCGAAAGATCTTGTGCACCTAGTGGCCTAGTTTCAGCGAGAATTGCTCATCTTCAATAATTCAAGAAATTTAAGAAATAAAACTAAAGGGTTTGTGGTGAAACTGTGTGTTTCGTTAGAGCAAATAACATTATAGAGCATTGCAAAATTGTAGAAAATCATTGTTAGTTTACGAAAGTTTTTTGTAAGCAAATTTGTTGGCTGCAGCTCAACTGCACCTATCAATAATAGACCTTTTGACTTGATTTCATTCACTATCTTCTAGTTACAGGTTATCACAGGCGGGTTTGCGGGTTTAATTTATTCGGGCTTACAGGGAATTCAACAAGCTTCTATTTTACTGATCAAACACTCAGCCACACCCAATATAAACGGAGAAGATTTTGTTAGCTTTGAACAACATTCTGTTACTAAAATAAAGTCTAAAATAAAAAACTCCAAAGTCGCCAAATCGTCAATCAAAACTCTGAGAAAATAATAATAAAAATTCAATATAAAAGAAAAAAAAATGAAATTTCAAAATCCTGATTTTGAATTTTTAAATTTTCAATTCAAGAATTTTAAAATCCCTAACTCCATGTTTTTGAAAATCATGAGATCTTCAAATTCTACAAGCTTTGAAATCTTGAAATTAAAAATTTCAAAATTTTGATTGTTTAAATCAGTGGTTCCCAACCTTTTTGGCATCGCGGCCCCTTCTGCTAAACACAAAGAGCTTCGCGGCTACCTTCACGAAGCACAGAGAGCTTCGCCCCCCAAAAGATTTCAGATACAAGTTTAGTAAACCGAGGCTGAGTTTTTCAGTTTAATTTGTTTCATGTCTTGGTCCCTTTACCCAAAAGAATTGAAAGTCTGTGTTCCTGATTGGGCGTACCTTGGTACTTCGATAGTCTCACTGAAGGCCACTAGCCTATGTCTTCAGATTAGCCATTTCCAGAGCATCATAACTCGAAACGCGGTCTTCGGACGCATCCGTAGTAAAATATATATCACAATTGGGTACAGAAAATAACTTTATCGAATGTTGCAAAACTTCTATTTACAAATTATAACTTTGAATCTATTCTCGACTCTTTAGCGTGGGTCAGTGAGATTGCTTAACGATCGAATAAGAAATGACTCTGGTACAAGTGCGGGTACGGCATTATATGCTACTAGTTGTGAATTCAGCACCCGATCTCGCACGATCGAATGTTGATCGCTATCCTTATTTGACCTAGTTTGATAAGCGCGATAGCACGATAAGAGCAAATTATAGCGAGAGAAATTTTTTTAGACAATAAAAGCCCCGAGTTCTAAAAACCTGATATTCTCAATTCCCGAAAACTCTTCATTATTTAAGACCGTAAATGGTGGACTGTTCAAACCAGATACCACCTTAAACGTGCCAGTGCAAAGTACCGACGGTTCAATGCTAGTCTGTATAAATCTTATGTTCTGGGCGTTCAGGCTAATTTGCGAAGAAACCCGAAAAAGTTCTGCAACTTCGTAAACTCGAAAAGGAAAAGCTCTGCAATTCCTTCGGAAGTATTTTTCGGTGTATCTACCTTTTCAACTGAATCGGATGAATGTGAGATGTTTGCTACGTTGTAGCGTAGAAAAAATATTTAGGGTACTTAAACCGAAAAAAGAATCTAAATGTCATTCAGTGTATAATAACCTAGTGGACTACCCCCCCGCAAACCGAAAAAAAAGGCTCTTTGTGTTGAAACTTCCTGCCGTCGGATTAATTTGCTTGACAACATCTCATCATCGAAACGTCATGATGACTTCCGCGAAGTCAGTCTGAAGCGAAACACGAGAGCAGTTGCTGGCACTAGAATACTCTCGCCTTGTGTAAACCACGAGACAGCAATTAGAAGAGGAACACGGCGGTCACTGTTAAGCAGCGTGAACCACCTCCGGCTCAGAAGAACATCACCGTGAGCCGTGAAAATCTACAGCTCAGAAGAACATCACTGTGAACCGTGAAAACCTACAGCTCAAAAGAACATCATCAAGACGGAATCAGACCCCGCTAAGGGTGAGAGTGATGGTGATAAAACGTGAGCCGAGGCTAACTTCCGATGCCCTAGGATTCTTTTTCCCGACTTTCATTCAAGGTCCCGGACGGTCTTCACACGGTGAGGGCGTTTTACAGTGGACTCGTGCCGGTAACTGCAGTCACGCATTTCGAGGCCGCTGTGCTGGACAACGCAGTGGAAAAGGTGCGCATGCGAGGCCGAGGCGTGTGTTCTTCGGATGCCATCAAGGACCGGTCGAAGTAGTGCTGGGCCGCGCGTTCAAACCTGCGACAAAAGGACGACACAGCTACCACGGCATGCAGGCTGCACAGCAGGGCAGTGATTTTTAACGGTGCAGGTTTGCGGGAGGCCGAAGTGAATATGAAGTAAGGTTAGCTTAAGAATGTGGGAAAGACTTGAGGGCACACCAGCTAGATTAGGGTGGCCAGGAGCACTCGGCTCATGTGAGCAAATGTTATTGTAAGAAAATAAATGTGTACCAGACGTTATCTGAATTTTGTTTTGGGCTAGTCGGCAATTTTTATTACAACGTTCTTTTCGTCGGTCTTTGCTTCCGATCCTGTTACTACACAAACTGGTGAAGACGCTGTTCAGAATGTCCCGGCCAATTGTGTTGATTTAGATGTTTTCGAACTTACTCCAGCTGTAAAAAAAAATTAAATAACAGGAGGTTTGTGTGCAAAGCCACGACCGCAAGGTTGAAGTAGAATACTTTTACAAGAAAGATAACCCGGCTGCTTGCGTGTCAGTCATTATTTCTAGTAAATAAATGTTGATCAATCGAATTATGCGCTTCAACAAGGATTGACCATTTTCAATAATATCGTAAGTTGCTTGTCATGGTTGGGTCTTGACAATGTTTAAATTTTAAGATGAAATTTTTTCGGATGTCGTGCTCATGACTGAACGAAAAGATAATTTAGTACGTTCTGAGACACGGAGATAAAGTAAAATTTATAACTTTTTCAAATTTTAAAATGTGAATTAACTACTCATTAGAAAATATTAACTCTTCAATCAAATTTTTATTTCATCCTGAAAAGGACAATTTGTTGTTCATTTTAGTCTCGGATATGATGCCGATCACATCTTCGCGTTATCACTGACAGTGCGAATAAAGTATTCCTTGTGATAAAATAAACAGTGAAAAGCTGATTTAACACTCACGGCTCACGTGTTGTCAGAATGAATCAACTTCTCATTGAATGCATTTACTAATGCCCACTATCGCACAAAGACTGCATTTCACTAAAGTGCCTCACTGCATCAGCCGCTATCGATGCTGAGATCCGCTGCAACTAGTGCGCTATCCATAGCCATGCCACAGTTGTAGCCGCTATACGCTGCCATTGGTATCCACTGTCCCTGCATCAGCTGGCCCAGCTGCTATCGTTTCTTGGTTCCCCTTGCAACTAGTGCGCTATCCATTGCTACGCCACAGCTGTGGCCGCTTTCCGCCATCGCTGGTAGCCACTGCACTGCTAGTGCTACTGCTAAGGGAGGACGACTGCTGTTGTCGCTGTCTAGTACTATTATGAGCGGCTTCAGCTGAAACAGGCTCTTATGCAGGCCAAATAGCATGTTTGAAATTGCAAGGTATATGATTTTGTCGACCGTGCTTGGGAAGCAATCATATTACGACCAATCAGAGGTCGATTTTTTCGTTTTGACAAGGCTTGACTATTTTCAATAGTACAATAGTTTGAATAATAAAATCACAATTATCTTCATTTGGGAAGAATCTTAGAAAATTTTCCAATCTATTGCTGCAAGAACGGAGGATATCCATCGAAAATTAACCGATTTATTAGCATTTGAAATTGGACATATTTTTCACCTTTTCGGTTTTAGATTTTCATTTCACATCCCTATGTAGCCGAACTTCCTGAGAGAAGTATTCTACTTCAAAACGTAACATTACACTAGGCTAGATGGGAGTCCCGCTGTAATTTCTTGCCGTTGTGCCACTTTACTTGCTGAGCCACTAGAAATTTTTGACGATTCGTTTCATCGAGGATTGTCGATGTCGATGTCCAAAACTCCTGTCGTTGTTGATTTTCGTGCACCACATAGAGCCTTACGACCTTCATCACTATTGACAAACCGTTACAATCGCAAGAATGGACTCATTGCGACCAAAGTTCTTGGATCATGAATTCCAAAAAGGCCGAATACGACTCAATATGGGTACTTTTGGAATCGAAATGATGCCTAGAGACCGGAAACTGACTCCAGATGACATTTTTATATTTTAAGATGGTAACTTACTGTTCACCAAAAGTACTTACATGAGGCGGAATTTGGTCAACTTAGACTATTTTCCGAAAACCGGGAATCACCATATTGAGTTTACTTACTTTACTTTACTTTACTTACTTTATACGACAGACCGATTATCGATCCAGTGCCGAATCCAGAATACGTCGCCAAGTCCCTCGGTCTTGGGCTGCTATCCTCCAATCGCCCCTAACACCTATTTCGCGTGCATCCTCGTCGACAGCACACATCCAACGAGTGCGGGGTCTACCTCGAAGTCGTCGGCCTCTATCGGAATTTCTGCTAAATATAGCCTTCGCTTGACGCTCATCCGGCATTCTCGCTACATGCCCAGCCCACTGAAGCCTGCCGTGTTTTTTCCGCTTGACTATGTCCGCCGATTTGTATGCCTGGTACACTTCATGGTTCATGCGTCTGCGCCAAACACCATTTTCTAGTTTGCCGCCAAGGATTGAACGCAAAATCCTACGCTCAAAAACACCAAAAGCTCACCGATCAGCCTCTCTCAGCGTCCATGATTCATGGCCGTAGAGAGCCACCGGAAGAATCAGTGTTTTATAGAGTGCAAGTTTAGTTCGGATTTGCAGACTGCGGGACCTTAGCTGGTTACGTAATCCGTAAAAGGCCCTGTTCGCGGCTGCTATCCGCCTCTTTATCTCACGGCTAACCTCGTTGTCACATGTCACTAATGTTCCCAGGTAAATAAATTCGTCGACTACTTCATATGTTTCCCCATCTAGCACCACCGCAGCACCAACCTCCGACGGACTACCACGCACTCTGCCAGCCACCATGTATTTCGTTTTGGCAGAGTTTATGACAAGCCCTAATCTCGCAGCTTCTCTCTTGAGAGGTCCGAAGGCCTCTTCCACAGCTCTACGGTTGATACCAATGATGTCGATATCGTCCGCAAAACCGAGAAGCATGTGCGACTTCGTAATGATGGTGCCGCTTCTCTGCACACCAGCCCTCCGTATAGCACCTTCCAATGCGATGTTGAACAATAAGTTCGACAGCCCGTCACCCTGCTTCAAACCATCAAACGTCACGAACGAGTCCGATATCTCACCGGCTATCCTGATGCTTGATGTAGAACCTTCAAGGGTGGCACGTATCAGCCTAATCAGCTTTGTTGGGAAGCCATGTTCCATCATAATCTGCCATAACTCATTCCTCTTGACTGAATCGTACGCTGCCCTGAAGTCTATGAACAGATGGTGCGTCTGCAAGTTGTATTCTCGAAATTTATCGAGGATTTGTCGCAAGGTAAACATTTGGTCCGTCGTGGAGCGTCCCCCTCGAAAACCGCATTGGTACTCGCCAACAAAGGTCTCCTGCAACGGCCTCAGTCTGTGGAACAGGATGCGGGAGAGAATTTTGTACACGGTATTGAGAAGTGTTATGCCCCGATAATTGCTACAGTCCAGGCGATGGCCTTTTTTGTAGATCGGGCATATGAGACCCTCTAACCAGTCCGAGGGCAATTCTTCATCAGACCACACTCTCAGCATGATCCGATGGATGGCACGATACAGCTGTTTGCTCCCGACTTTGAAGAGTTCGGCTGGAATGCCGTCCTTTCCGGCTGCCTCGCAGTTTCTCAGCTCTTTCACTGCTTTCTTCACCTCGTCCATGGATGGTGGATCCACAGCTTGACCATCATTCTCAATAGTCATCCTGCTCCTTTTGACTCCACTGTTTCCCTCACCGTTCAACAGCACACTGAAGTGTTCCTTCCAACGCCTGGCCACCTCCGTTTTATCGGTTATCAGGTGTCCCTCTCTATCGTTGCACATGACAGGGGCTGACACGTTTCGATTCCTGATTCCGTTGACCTTCTTGTAGAAGCTCCTCGCATCGTGCCTGGAGAAGCAACCTTCCGCCTCCGCAAGAATACGCTCCCAATGCTGTCGTTCCTTCCGGCGGTGGAGTCTCTTTTCAGCGGCTCTTGCATCTCGATATCTACCCATGCTCTGACGAGTCACAGCCGTGGCCAACATGTGACCCCTGGCGCGGTTCTTCTCCTCCGTCACTCGCTGGCACTCAGCGTCAAACCACTTATCGGGCGCAGCTGCCGCAGTTGTACCCCACACTTCTCGCGCTGTAGTGCTGATGGAACTGTGGATGTGCCTCCACTGTTCATTCAGGTTCCCTTCAGCTCTTTCCTCAATCCGTTCATCAACTTTCTGCGAGTACTCTGCAGCCACTCCTTCAGTTGATAGCCGCTGGATGTTCAACTGCATCCTCCTCGTTGCCTTGGATTTCAGCACGTTGGAGAGCCTGGCGCGGATTTTGGCTACTACGAGATAGTGATGTGGAGGTTGCAGCTATCCACGAGGTGCGGTGGCCGAAATCGGGAGAACGCGAATTCCGAGCAGTAGATCCTATTGCGGACACTTCATTTAAGTACCACATCTACTATAGCGGCGGCGTGAAAGCAGAAAGAGGAGTCGGTTTCGTGCTAATTGGAAAACAGATGAAGCGTGTCATTAGATGGAGGCCGATCAGTGACCGTATATGCGTGTTGAGAATTAAGGGCAAATTCTTCAACTACAGCCTGATAAATGTGTACGCACCGACCAACGAGAAACCCGATGACGAAAAGGAGGAGTTCTATGAGCTCCTGGAAAAGACATACAATGAGTGCCCAGGACACGATATAAAGATTGTCATCGGAGATGCAAATGCACAGGTCGGGCAGGAAGACTTCTTCCGCCCCGTAACTGGTAGGGAAAGCTTCCACTCTACTACAAACGACAATGGCCTGAGGCTTGTTAATTTCGCTGCAGCTAGGGGGATGGCGATCTGTAGCACTTATTTTGCAAGCTTTGCTCTCAAATTGAGCACGTTCTGATTGATGGACGGCACTTTTCATACGTTACAGACGTGAGGTCGTTCAGAGGACCGTACGTTGACTCGGATCACTATCTCGTAGTAACCATATTGAGTTTACAAATTTTAATTTACGACTTCATGAGAACCAAACAAATCTACACAAATCTGTATTATTTTTAGAAAACCTGTAATCTGTATATGCAGATATCTGTATACAAAATACGTAAAAAATCAGTACAAATACAGATAAATCTATATATGTGTTCTTGAACGCTCAAATAAGAATAAATCAGAATCATTATATGTTGAAATCCATCCACATTTAGGGCTTCTGGTTGATTGATTCCCCAGGCACGCTTTGGAAAAATACCAAAAAAAATATTATTTCTTTCTGTATTGAACGATTTTAAACGAAATCAAAATCTGATATCAGTAAGTAAACCCACTTGCATAAATATTTATAGGCCTTTCCAAGGTTATCAATTCTCTTTTATATAGTAGAACGTAACTGTAAACTATCATTCTATCTTCAACTATTTCAGAGTTAGCGGTTTTGAAGGGAGAACAATGCGTTTATCCTGAACTGGTTTCTAGACCTTTCGGTACCTACCAGTTTTAC
Organism: Wyeomyia smithii; assembly: GCF_029784165.1. Taxonomy (NCBI): domain Eukaryota; kingdom Metazoa; phylum Arthropoda; class Insecta; order Diptera; family Culicidae; genus Wyeomyia; species Wyeomyia smithii. The sequence continues at coordinate 255,877,948 of NC_073696.1, forward strand.
CTAAGTTAATCTTTGGTCATTTAAATTTTGTCGCAACACATCAGCTAGAAATTGAGCACACGAAACCTTTGCAGGCAGGCGGTTGCTTTGTGATGTAGAATGTATTCAACAGTGCATTCGACAGCCGGCAGAAGAAAGCCACCAGGAATTGAACTGCCGCATGATCTGCTCATTATTATTACCTTGGAGTAAATCCACACAAACATCTATCCATGCAATTGTCTTGTGCGAAAAACAACTAGCCGGTTTCTTCGTAAGTTAATAACTTATTCGGTTGATTATTCATAATGCACTCGTCGTCGGTGGTGTAATTCCATATGCAGAAACTTCTTACGTTCCACCTTCCGCTTTTGTAGTTTTTGCAGCGGTTTTTTCCTGGTTGCCACCACCGCGTGATCAACGCCGGTGGCACCATTTGCTTCACGGAAACCGTTTATTTTTTTCCTCAGTATGGCTTAATTTGAATAATTTACTCTCCATCTCGACAATGTTCGATTTGCTCTAGGTTCATAATCTAAAATCGATTTTTTCCGCTTTTTGTCTCCATTTCGTTACAGGTAAGGAGCTTAGATAGGGCGCTACTTCGCAGCTCGATTACGACCTCGGTGCTACTATGTAAGTTCTGCCAATGGTAAATACAGAGTTTTTTCTCCACACACGTCGCCTCTCCAGCAGCCAGCATGCGAACGCGGAAAGTGAAGGGTTTCCGCCGTCGGGATATAAATTCCGGCATTTTATTGCTTCATTCAAAAAGGCTGACGTGCCGGCACTCCAAAAGCCGCCCATGGAGCCAAGAGCCCTTTAATCAGATTATTACCGGTGTAATGATCGAACCCGTCTGTGTCTGAGAGGTTCGACTTCTGTGTGCATGCCGGGGCCGCACAAAACAACAACAACAACACAGATGCAGCGATTATTTACCTGCTCGAAACAAAGACGTCAAGTCAGTGTTTCGAATCGCTACCATCTAATAATTTCGAACGGAGCCGAAGATCTTCCCGTACTTGATATTTTCGATATTGCCTCTATGCAGTGAAATATTCCCGCAAGGGGCTGTTGACCGGCAAACCAGCATTCACTTTTCAATCTGCAAAGATTTATGGTGGAGCCCACGAACACCGGTAAGAAGACGACGAAAAAAACATGATTTATTCGGGTCCAATTTGTACCGAAATAACTTCGACTGGCAGCACAGGAATCTCTATCAAAATTATATTAATTGAAGATAATCAAAATTCGCGACCGCGGACTGTCGTCGGGGCCATAAACAGCAGCGCAACCCGAAGAGATCGAAATTTCCATCCATTCCAATTATAACTGCAAGGCCACGACGACGACGACGACGGGGCACGAATCTACCCGCGCGGACCGGCACCTGTTTCGCGGTAGTCCGATATCAACGCCATCTCGGGCATTCACTGTATACAGCAACCACAACAACAACAACGAATGATACGGTAGTTGTAATTAATTAGATATTTCAGCAACAGTGCAGCTACAGCAATCGGACCGGAAAGCCGCCGAACTCGGCGTCTCGTCCTCGTCGACAGCGCAAACATTCGAATTCTGAGCGCAGAAAACTGGTTCTGGATCACTTGTCGCGTCAGCGCCTTAAGGGGAAGAATCTGCCGGGAAAAATCTGCAATAATTTATCTCATTTCGGCCGAAATGACAATCTATTATTTTTATTTTTATCCATTATCTTGATTCCGGCCTCGGTTGAGAGAGAGAAACAGGGACTTCATTGGGATGGAGGAGATAGAGAGAGAAAGAATTCCGAACCAATGAATTCGAGATGCTCGAGTGCTGATAATGTTGACGATTAAGGGGACTGCGCGGATATGCGCTTAGGTTATACACGGTGGGTTTGCTTCCAGAAGCAGATTGGTGACAACTTTCTGTGAATTTTGATTGCTTTTCACTTCAACTACGAGAACCGATTTTCTGAACCAATCTTCAGAATCGATTCACTGAGTCACAATCAGTTTCTGTATGTATGTATTATTCTAAGATCATTTCAACTATTATAGTTGCTCTAAGTTTTGATCTGGACCCCTCCCTGTTTTCGTGAGACGCAAATATGTCTTTGTTTTTTTTTCTTTCTAATTTTTCAAACAGATTGAGCAAACACTGGGATTTAATCGAATTTTGATGCTTTATTAATTGTTTTCTTCGAAGGCAGACCAGCTTGGATATTCGGAAGAACATCTTCCTGGGCAATAAGAGACGCCGGATAGAAGCTCCTCCAATCCCTCGTCATTCGTCGAGTTGCCACTTGCAGGATGATTCTCATTCTCTTATCTCTAGCAACGTTTCCCGCCAATTCCAACACTTCTGCAGCAAGGTACATTGCGGCCGCCAAATCGATAGTACCCCAGCACCAACCCGTATGACGTTAGCAGCTTTGGGACTCGCCGTGCGTCTTCTATGTTTACCACTCATGTGGTAGGAACGTAACCACGAGAAATAAGACTGATATATGTGAACTGCAACCGATTTCCAAATATACACCGACCCCGTGCGATTATTTCAAATACCCACGGAGAGGAGTAACGCGACAAGGGAGCGGGGCCACGCACACGGTATCATGAAAGAAGGTGTAAAAGGTTGGGTTGCGCTGCGTGTTGTTTTTTAGGTATACCTAAAGACGAACATCGCGCGAAATGCATTAGTTTTCCGTCAACTGTTTAACCATCAACAAACTCGTCATTAGGATAGCTTCGAGGACAAAAGCGGACCATGCTCATGCGGCAGATCAGCCAAGTTTAGCCTCCCGTACTATTGCTGTTACCAGGAGAACTAGCCGAGTATGCAGGGTCTGAAGCTAAAGCTATTACGAAATACATAAGCTCAGAGTAAATTATTTGTCAAGTACAATCGGCCTTTTTTAAGGCCACAAAAACGTTTTTGAAATAATGTTGGGTTTTCTGTCCTTGAATCAATTAAATATATGACCGTAGTTCTACATACTGATGCTTACTGCATATTAGACATTGATTATAAGAGGAGAAGGAAACCAAAAAGTAATACATATAAAAATTACACTTACAACTTTTTTTAAACTATCCATGAAATCCTAATCATACAAGGGACGCTTTTTTTAAATTTATGTAGGCGGTAGAACGCTTTTATATTTATCTTCCAATTTTTAGGGTTCACGTTGGATGACGCATAATTGTAGAGTGACTATTATATCATACTACGTTGCTTCATTACACTTTTTTACCAAATTAAAATATTTTCTATCTCTTGCAATGGCACAAAACCATGCTCACACCATGCTTCAAAACTCAACCTAATCTATTAGTCTATTATAAAAATTTAAACATAATCTGAATCTCGTCAAAAGACTTTTTTTTTAACATAACGTTTATTTGACACGACACCATCAAAGGACTTTCAAGCACAACATCTACGTATTAGTATAAGTCGGTGATTTTTTTTTATATTCTACAAATGAGTTTAGTCCCACTAGTAAAATTTATTAATCGGTGAATAAAAATGAAAAATGAGAACTCAGAATGGGATTTTCCGATTCTATCACCTATCTGTCTATCTGAATAAGGCTGATGCAAATTTCGAATATTTTTTATGTCCAAGGTTATCAAACTTAGCAAGTGTGGTGGCAAAAAATAAATAACACCGAGACGAAAAAAAAAGAAATATCTTTGATAGAAGTTTGTGTGCAAGTTATGACGTTTGTAACTTGCACTCAAATAAATGTTGAAAAATATTATTATTATTATTATTATTTCGCTTGCCTTTTGACGACACTCTCTCTGTCACTGGACTTGTTCATTGCTAAATTAAGCATTAATGCTGTCGGAAAACAAATAAAATGAATAAAACGGTATGAGGTTTTTTTTCTTCCCTTGTAATATTCAAGATTTTTGAAGGGGGGGGGGGGTTTGACATTAAATGAAAATAAAATTTGTAATGGCCTAAATGCAAAAAAAAATTCGCTCAATAATAACAAAATAAATGGATTTCTTGAAAGTTTAAGAGGTTATATACCTTTTTATTTTTCTTAAAAATAAAATTCACGCTTTAACAACTGACCAATAACGACGCCGGCCACGACCAAAAGGCAGTACTACACGGAAAGGAAAGGGATGGTGATGCTCGCTTTGTTTAGAGACTGCGGGTTCCACTGCATCTCTACGAGTATCAGAGGATAGGATTTGTAGTAATCTATAAATGCACAGCTCTCTCTCTCTCTCACTCTCTCTCTCTCTCTCATTCACTGGTGCGAACAAATAATAGAGAAACCATTGCCAAGGTAACGAGAGATAAACAAAAAAGACATTTTAGCGACTCGCATTGAAATCCACATTTCGCTAAGAATTCCACTAATTTCACACTTTTTACACGCGGTGCACTATATTCACTTGCGTCAATCACTCCCCGAGAACCGAATTGGTGATTCCGTCAGGGATGTGTGGAGGAAGCAGACAATCGATCTTCTTGCGTGGAACACCGAATAAACCGCTGAATGAGATCATATGCAGAGTATTAAATCACTTTATTGTTAAAACACTGCAGTTCGCAAACTGTCCATACAACCAACAAAAAATGACAAGTTTATTATTCTCTTCTACTACCCGGGTTGATACACTACGCCACAATATAGCCAATGAGTTGATGCTGCTTGGGATATCCGAAAAAACGGAAGACACTGTTCAGAACTGAAAAATCTTGGCAAATTTTCTTTCTAGATTTGAGCAAAAATTTGCACGCGAAAACTTGTTTACGTCCACTCGCGGTCGCAGATTGCTTCGATTCGGTATTGTATTAGCAACAGTAGAACAGGAGACTGGTTTGGATGGTTACTGACTAACGAATGAAAAATGTCCTTTCCAATATAAAATAAATGCTGTAATTGAATTTGACTTGTTATTTGGTTGCGTCGTTGCTATGTAATTGAGATTTGCATACAACACTCCTCCTCAACGAAGTCAATGAGCGCCTTCCAGATCTCTCCAAGCCAGCGATGCCAGATTGGAAGACTTGTCTTCATGGAAGACATTTACCCTGCGGTAAAAACATCTTTGTTTGTGAAAATAAATGGAAGACATTTAAAACTATGTGAAGACTTAAGAAAATATGTGACATGACCCGCTTTTTGCAGAGAGTGTGACCTTTTTTTTTGCTCGACAGTTTTCGATTTGCCGGTAACTTTTTCAGTCTTTGATCGGTCCTAACGAGCCATCTCGGGTTGGAAGACATGTGAAGACATTTTTTATTGGTACGTAAAGACATTTGGAAAATGACCTGGCATCCCTGCTCCAGGCACCGATCGCATAGCAATATTCACACATTCTAAAGGCTTGGTTATCATGTCGGCTTACATCTCGCTGGTTGGTAAATATTGCAGGTCGATGACCCGTTGATGGCGAAGGTCTCTGGTAAACGCATGTTTTGTATCGGTGTGCTTGAACCTTCTTTCCAGACGATCGGATTCCACGATTGGTTGTCCTCGTAAATAACTTTGCTTTTGGGTCCCCAAACTTACCAGACCGCCGCCGAACTTGATTTGGTAACCGGAGTTGGATTTTCGGTCTCCTTCATATCCATTTCAGTTGAAAATCCTCAAAACACTCCATTATTTCGTCTCCAGAGTCTATAAAGGTTGACTTTGGTCACCTTGAGATACCTCAGCACTCGTTTCGCCTCTGTCCAGTCCCGATAGTAATCAGGTAATAATCAGGTTGGTAATCAGGTCTTCCTCCTTCTTTGCTCAAGGATCGATGGGAATCTTAAACGGCTTGGCATTTTCGTGTACAAACCACTCCACGATAAGGCCTAGCGTGGTTGGTAACGTCTCCGCCAACCATGCTCGACGCCTTGGTTCGAAACCCAACGCCGACATAGGTGTCGATGGTTGTGGGGTGGCGTGATCCACTCACAACCAACCCAACTGGTCTAGATTCAATCCTAGCCGACACCGAGAGATTTTCTGAGGCGAAAAATCTCTGGGATCACGCCTTCCATCGCATCGTTAATCAACGGGTCGTAAGATAGAGTCCTGGGTGGAGTCGCCTCCCGGGCGTCGGCGATTGGCACAACAACAGTGGCGGAACAAGTCCGACGGAAAATAAGCGAGAATAAAAAAAAAACACTCCACGATCTTGTCGATGTAACTTTCCCAGGCCTGAGAATTTGAACTGTTTCGCTAACACTTTCCTTATCGTCTCATTCAGGAACCTCACGTACAGGTAGCAGCTCGAGTCGGCAGGCATGAGCCACATTTTCTTGAATGTGCATTTGATATCTGGCTCTAGGCAAACTTTGTCACTATCCGTCTTTATTCCAGGTGGTAGCCGCATGTATTTATTTATCTCTAACTTTGCGTACAAGTAAGCGGTGTTGCGCCAGCTTGTTGTTCTGACCGGAAACTTCGTCGTAGTCCATCCCGTATCCCTGCGTGCAACCGACCAGTCGTTTTCGTCTTGCTTCTTCTCAAAGGTCCATTTGCATCCTACGGGTTTCCTTCCAGGTGGTAGTCCCACGTTTAATTGTCCAGTAGTAACTTCATCTTTTTCTTCATTGCTAGGCTGAGCAGACGTACCGTTTTTTCGGCCATTTTTCACCGTCCCGTCTCTTTACCATTTCGTACCATTTTTTCAAACTCTGAAACTTTTCTAAACGATGCTTCGCAACAAAATTTTCCGAGATGGAAAATAAGCTTCCAGGTTTTTTTCATAGGTATTGCTAAGTACATTTTGTGCGTTCCTAGCAGTACCTCGCCACTGGAAAGGACATTGCGAACGTGGTGTGAGTTGACGAAAAGTCGCGATTGCAAGTTGAGACCTTGAGTGCAACGATAATTGTTAGGCTAAATATCAATCTTCAATTGACAAATTCACAACCTTAACGCCGGAAATAACACTCTACTGTGCAAATTTTCATCAAACACTAAGTATTGTAAATAACGAGGCAGGTTCATCAAAGCAATGAATAATTGTTTACAGGTTTGTGTAGTGAAAAAATTTCAAAAATCTATTTTCCCATGTGCCCCATTTCAAAAACTTCTAGTCCCGTTTTCTTCCGTTCTGCTTCAACCTTCCGTTGGCTTCAGATTGGAGTAGAATTCTGCCTTGTTCTCTTGCGGAACGCTCTCGATAGGCTCATTTAGTTTAATCTGGACAAATGTGGAGTATCTGCTATTATAAATTTTCCGGCTGGTTGTAACAGCTTCTTCGACGTAGAAATTCTATATATAGCTTCTAGGACGTAGGACTCAGCGGTGACATTGCGCATTTCGCTTCGAGTAACTCGAATCGAGAGAAATCAAACTCGTTTCGAGGTGGAGTTGGTATTGCGTATTATTTTCGACACCCCAATTTTATTGCAGTTTATTTCCAGCAAATATCGACTCGATAACAAATGTCAGATTTGTCTAGGGGCTAGACACCTTCATTTTCATGAAAGATAATTCGGTAATATTATACGATATCGGTTGATAAATTTTGATATTTATCGTTTATCCACCACATTGACGCCTAATAATGCAACGATAAATACTTTTTTTTTGTTCACACAACATTTTTTTGACACGGCACAATACAACGATAAATACTTAGTCATATCTAGTGATGGAAATATTCCCCCCTATATCAACAGTGTCTTGCCCCTAGAGATTGATAATTTTTACGTTTATAATAAGATTTGTCCTTAAAACAAAATCTTTATCTTGAATGTTTTTCTACGATTTTTCTAGTGATGCAAATGGTTTTGGGAATATACAAAGACGTAAAGCATAAGATATGAGTATTAGGCTTACATTAAATGAAACAAAGTTAGTTATTTTCTGATGCAAAAGAAATTTTTTTTTCATCGTTTCTAGCACAATTCCTGCTCCCTTGAAGTTAGCCCCTACTCTACTCGCTAGTGGATCCTGCTAAATTAATGTTTTTCCGCTCCGCAGATTTTTAGTGAAATTATTTTTTTTCTTTTCTCGCTGTTTGGCGCAAACCGTTCGGTCCATATCAGCCAAGTCTTGTTATGACAACTTCGAGAAAATATTTATGTGTTAGTCAAATAACAGGAGGGTTGTGTGCAAAGCCACGACCGCAAGGTTGAAGTAGAATACTTTTACAAGAAAGATAACCCGGCTGCTTGCGTGTCAGTAATTTTTTCTAGTAAATAAACGTTGACTAATGATATCAATCGAATTTTGCGCTTCAACAAGGATTGACCATTTTCAATAATATGGTAAGTTGGGGCTTGACAATTTTTAAATTTAAAGATGAAATTTTCTCGGATGTCGTGCTCATGACTGAAGGAAAAGATAATTCCGTGTCTCAAGGAGATGAAGTAAAACTTATAACTTTTACAAATTTAAAAATGTTGGTTAACTCATTAGAAAATATTAACTCTTCAATCAAGTTTTCATTTCATCCTGAAAAGGACAATTTGTTGTTCATTTTAGTATCGGATAAGATGCCGATCACATCTTTGCGTTATCACTGACAGGGCGAATAAAGTATTCCTGGTGATAAAGTAAACAATGAAATGCTGATATAACACTCACAACTAGACGGCTCACGTGTTGTCAAAATGAGTCATTTTTTCATTGAATGCATTTACTAGTGCCCACTATCCACTATCACTGCATTTCACTAAAGTGCCTCACTGCATCAGCCGCTATCGATGCTGAGATCCGCTGCAACTAGTTCGCTATCCATAGCCATGCCACAGTTGTGGCCGCTATAGGCTTCCATTGGTATCCACTGTCCCTGCATCAGCTGGCCCAGCTGCTATCGTTGCTGGAAACCGCTGCAACTAGTGCGCTATCCATTGCTACGCCACAGCTGTGGCCGCTTTCCGCCATCGCTGGTATCCACTGCACTGCTAGTGCTGCTGCTAAGGGAGGACGACTGCTGTTGTCGCTGTCTAGAACTATTATGAGCAGCTTCGGCTGAAACAGGCTCTTATATAGGCCAAATAGCATGTTTTCAATTGCAAGGTATATGATTCCGTCAACCGTGCTTGGAAAGCAATCATATAACGACCAATCAGAGGTCGAGTTTTTCGTTTTGACAAGACTTGACTATTTTCAATAGTAGAATAGTACTGAATAATAAAATAACAATTATCTTCTTTTGGGAAAAATCTTAGAAAATTTTCCAATCTATTGCTACAAGAACGAAGGAAATCCATCGAATACTAACCGATTTATTAGCATTTGAAATTGGACATATTTTTCACTTTTTTCGGTTTTAGATTTTCATTTCACATCCCTATGTAGCCAAACTTCCTGAGAGAATATTCTACTTCAAAAACTTAGGTACAAACAAACGTCTTCAACTAATCGACCATTTTTTATCACTTTCGAGCTAAAAAATGGTCGATCAAACCATTACGTAATGCCAGTTTTGCTCGACGATCAACTGCAATGATACGCCATCTACTCGTTTCGAGCTCGAATCGAAATCGGCAACGTCAAATGTGGTCGAAACGAACAAAAATCACTCGAAACGAAATGCGCAATGCCACCCAGACTTGCGACCATTCCATAGTTCATATGACGTACTTGAAACGGATCTTGATGATAATATATTTTGTAGATGTACAGCCGTGTCCAAAGCTTTCGCCCAATGGCACTGGGACAGTCCTAAATCAGATCTTTGCTGCTTCCGACTTCTCTTTCAGCAGGAACAGCGTATCTTTAATATTAGTCGATAATTGTCATACAGTGCCGACATCCGGTCGCGGATGGTACCTCCAGTAAGCCGCACTCGTCCGTATGAACCAGGTCCAATGGCATCTTCGTACTTGATTTCGGTTCCTTGGGAAAGTAAGGAAGCTATTACCCATACAGTTACAGCTTAAAACAAATGGCCACTCTTTTGTTTCTCTTGCTTCGACGCCATTTTCATAACTAAAGAGCAAATGTCACAGGATGGGTAGTAGTACCCACTCGAAAAATAGCCCTGTGGATACTAGGGTGGGGAAAAATGATCGATTTTCCAGAACCAAGTTTTTTTGGTTCCTTTTGGGATCCCAAACAACCCTAAACTTACCTGAAGTCGATTGGTCTTGTCTCCGCTTGGCGCATTGCATTTCAAATTTGTATGAAAATTTATATGGGAAAACCTACTGTTTTGCATTTACCTTTCTAAAGAGCTCAATAATGCTCTAATATACACTACATTATGTTAAAGTATAGTATTTTAGATGCCTAACAACTTTGTAGAAGACACAAAAGAGCTAGGATGTCCCTAAGAAAAGCTACAGCTGTTCAAAGTTGAGTATGTCGATTTAAATGCAGAAAATCTTCTTTTCTGCTAACATTACCAATGTACCGGCGTCAGTAGGATTCCCATCAAAAGTAACCTGTCGTAACGACTTTATACACTCAGCTGGATCAAGTAAACAAATTTAGGTCAATATTCTAGGCGTAGATATAATCTACAACATGTTTCAGAGGTAACTTCTGATGGAAATCTGACTGACGCCGGTACACTGGCAGTGTTGGCAGAAGAAATGGTTTTCAACATAAACTTCGACATACTCAACTTTGAACAGCTCTAGTATTTTTTTAGCTCACCCTAGCTCTTTAGTGTCTTCGGTCAAGTTGTAAGGCATTAAAAAACCTACCGTTTGAAGTAATGAAACCTATGGTTTGAGCCATTTTGAGCTCTTTAGAATGGAAAATGCACAAAAGTTGGTTTTTCCATACAAACCTCCATATAAATTTAGAATGCAATGCGCCAAGCGGAGACAAAACCAATCGACTTGCAATAAATTCAGGATTTTTTGGGTCCCAAACAGAACGAAAAAAACTTGGTTCTGGCTTTCTGCTATCAAATTTCGTTTTTTCCATATAACGATTCCCCACCCTAGTGGATACTCATCCAGTCGGGATTATGGGACAAAATCACAAAATATTTTCAATGTTCGAAATTTAAAATTGCCGTGCACATGCGTGAGTGGCGGCAAGCGAGCGGCAGTTTCTAACATCAGATCTATAACCTCTCATTCTCTCTCCTTCTATCTCACAACCACATCGCGAGCTGAGATGCCAGAATATTTCGAGAGAGAATCTAAAGATCTGGCAACTTTGATCATGAGTGGTGCATGTGAACGAAGGCAAAGTGTAGCGTTGCCACATCTATATCCCTCCCACATTTCTCACTACCCACTCGGCTGTCAACAGTCATGAGGCTGTTATAATTAAAAAAGAGAGCCCAGCCGTCAGTATAGTGTCGCCAGGGCTGGAAAATTTCAGCGCTTTTGCTTGAAAGTGAAAAATACCCACCATAAACGTCAGTGCTTTTTTCTACAATCACAAGGAAATATTTTGCTTTCATGCAATGTTCATTCTCTCTTCCTCCGTTTTTGCATTATTCGTAATATGATGAAAACCAACTCGTTCGTCAGGCGTACTGAAAACGTGTTCGTTTGATTTTCACTGTTTAAAATTTTCCGAAAATTTGAGTTTCATTGAGTTACATTGTGTGTAATGTTGGAAACTCGTACATTAGCATTACGCGACCAGTGATGGATAAGAAAAATACTGTCACGAAAAAAAATTTATCGTTTCTCTATGATAACGGCAGCAAGCGTCACGTTGATAAAGTCATTTTGGCTTTACTAAAGGAACGGTGAATATCATTTGCTTGGATTTTCAGAAGATTTTATTTCGTGACCGTGAACAATGCGTGTGAATTATTTCATCGGAGTATGACAGCTTGTTTCAAAAATGAAAATCCAGTGTGTTTGAAAGGGCGCTGCGTTCATTGGAAGTGAAAATAGAAAAACATTGGCTGTAATTTTCACAGAATTCCGGTAGTAAACATGATTTTTATCAGCTCTGAGTGTCGCACCGCAGTACTTTTTCGAAGCCTGGGTTTGACTCCCTATTTTCACTTTCTTTTGACTCAATAAAAGCTGAAACTGGTTTAAAATACTATCTCATTGGTTCTAGTTAGGCTCAGTTTAGATGAGTGCAATATTGCTTGCTACAATGTGTTTGTAAGCAAAAGTGATAGAATCGGGAGGTGAAGTAGATTGACAGTGTGATATAAAGTTTATAGTAATAATTCGATAAAAATAAATAAAAGTAAAAAGTTGTTAATAATGTCTTCATTATTTCCTCATTTTGCAAAATGCTGTTCCAAAATTATTATTTTTTTCTTCATGGCATTTCTAATGGAAATCAGAAACGCGAAAATTTTCCTAAGCGAATTACAAATCTTACGCGGGTTTCGGTATTTATGCTGATTTTTTCACGTTATATGTATTCCCTGCGTAAAAAGCGACTTAAGAGTATTCAATGTTAATCAATATTTTGCTTGCCAAACGTTCTGCAAGAAAAAAGCAAGATCTCTCATAACGAGCACCTATTAGCACACATAGTTTTGTTTATCAGGAAGTTGGCGAGATTTTATTAGATACATATAAAAACAAAATTTCCCACTCTACTAAAATCCTTCATTACGACTCATAGGATAATGAAAAAGCAGCTGTACAAAGCAATCCGTTTCTTTCGAATTCGTTGTTGTTACGAAAATCTTGTCAGTATTGCAGCATAGAAGTGCATTTGTCGACAAGAAAATAGTAGTAAGACCGGCCCATTAGGCATGACTCTACAGGGTGTAAAGATTGGACGTCATATTGTCTGGTTGTTAATGGATAAATTAATGCTGTGCCGCCCCTTAAAAAAGTACATGTTGAACCCACCGTGTTCACATAGCAAGCGAATAGCCTCAAGCTCTAGCGGTTGGTTAGCGAAAATAATTGCCATATCTTCCGAAACAACGACGATCGCATCTCTCGCAGCGTTTCGCTACTTATGTAAGTCTTTTTTTACTCCAGTTTCTCTCTCCCGTTCGCTCCCTCTTTCTTCTGACTGCTCGAGAACTATTCAAATTAGCTTTAAATTCGGTCGACACTGACACGGCAGCGGGAAGTGGAGAATCAATCAATTCCTATGAGCCGCGCCAGCAGAACAGCAGCAGATGAAGTTCGTCGCTTCGTCTTCCGTTGACGTCGCCAGAGTGCATCCATTCTTGCCTTTCAACACGGCGGCGTGGCGATAGCGTAGTAAATCGAGAAAATCTCCCACATTCGAGCCGAAGCGCGCAAGGGGCAATAAATTATCTCGCACCAAACCGCCAACTGCCCGATCGTATATATATTTTAGACGCAAAAGGGCCTTCTTCTTGGCTCGGAACGGCAGCCGGCAAACCATTAACCTAGTGCGGGAAAAGAGCAACCACGGGAGCCAGTCGTCAACTATTGTAGTCACTCTCCCCTCAGAGTCCCGAGGTCGGCTTGTCGCGCACGGCTTCGAGTCAATAGAGACAACAAGTTTCCCCCGGTCCGCTGTACAGGTGCACCGCGAAAGGTTCTGATTTATAGCAGGATTTTGCCGGAGCTCGGCTAGCGAAGAAGAAGGCACGGCCGGCGGCAACGGAATCATTCAGTGTCAACCAATGTCTGCGCCTGTGGTTTGTACACCAGTAGAACCACGTGGGACAGATAATTTATGGATAAACGGGAGCCGCCTAATGGCTTTCGGAGATGAGATCTTTTCCGCTGCGGAAGTGCAGTGCTGAGCGTCGATGCATTGTGTTTTGGCACCCTCGAAGACGGGAATTCAATTGGCTACACCGGATTAGCTCTATGTGTTTTTTTTTTTTAGTAAGCTGCTGCGAGTGTAGAACAGGTGCAAGGTTTCTCAATAATCAAAAAGCATCAGTTGACTCGCCATTCTGGCAGCTGAGCTAACATACTGAACGTTATTCGATGTCCCGAGCAGTGTTGCCAAAGGTACAGATTTATCTGTAAAAGAACAGATTTTTTCGTTTTTTCTGGTACAGATTTTGTACGGTATAGATTACAGATTTTTGTCAAAAGGTACAGATAGGTACAAATTTTTCTAAAAGGTCCATTATTTACACTGAAATATATTTATCGGTGTACTTGAAATCACTTGGGATGCTTCCCTTGAAAAATAAAACAAAACATTTGTGTGAAACTCGGTTTGAAGGGCCGACTGGTATTTTTATGCAAACGTTGCTATTGTGCTACTGTCCCAGAAGAATCTCGGAAATCTTGAAAACAAATTCCTAATTTAATAAAAATGGCAAAAATCTTTTTCATCTGTACTTTTTCTTCCGAAAATCTGTACCTTTAAAGTTTGTATTGCATAGAAGGATCACTTTTGTTAACCTTGACAACATTACAGAAGCTATGTATTATTCATTAAGTTTATGATATTTATGTGTGTAAACGAATGTGTAAATATCATAAACTTAATGAATAATACATAGCTTCTGTAATGTTGTCAAGGTTAACAAAAGTGATCCTTCTATGCAACACAAATTTTAAAGGTACAGATTTTGGTACAGATTTTTGGAAGAAAAAGTACAGATGAAAAAGATTTTTGCCCTTCCAGTACAGATGAAAATGTGGCAACACTGGTCCCGAGGCGTTCGAACCCGCGCGGACAGGAGGTAGAAAAAAAACATCTTATCAGCCATTTTGTTCAATTAGCGCTGCACTTTAGCTGATCGGTTGTTAAATTATTATTTTTACGATTCTGCCTGCGACCCCGGCTGGCGAAATCGGCCATAAAACCGACTCCCCCGTTCCGGATCCTATATCGATATGTACGTGTCGACGGATTCGATTCGCTTCCACGCCACACATCTTGCACGGATCGTTAGGGGGAACCGAACGGAGCTCGTTAGCACCGGGAATGGAAAGGTGTGAAATACGGTGCCGATGTTGGGAAAAATCCCAGCAAACTGATATCGATCGATGGGTTTTACGATTGCGAAAATCTTCCCACACCGGGCTTCAGCTGCTGCTGCTGCTGCTGCATACTCAGGGTCAACCTTTGTTGATGTGGTCAATAATGGTTTATTAATTAAGTGTATTTTTATGGTTTACTTTGGGCAGCCACGGACAGCCGCGTAATCGGTCATCGGTGGTGTGCAGTGGGTAAAACGTCGAGCAACCTCAGTGGGCAAGAACGGCATTTCGCAGTTTTACGAGCGGTAATTTTTCACGTTCTAAAGTTCGAATTGATATTTTTAACGAACTTAAATATCTTGTATACACGCTGTAAGCGTTTGGTGACGCAATAATTTACGGCCAGTGTGGATCCGTAAAAGAACGGTTGTCGACTCTGGGACGGTGAGTCCATACAGGTATAACCGTGCGTAAAGAAGGGGGAAGAAGGGGGATGCGTGTAATCACCTGAAAAACAGAAAAATGAACATGAAATGCATCCAACATCAGTTCACCTTGAATAAAAACAACGCAAAAGTATTGATTTTTCTAATCAACCGATAAAGTATCATGAAGCAATTTACATGTTTTTATCCATTTTTTAAGTTCTAATTTTTTGGTGAACCCTCCTTAAGCGTGGATCCTACGCACGGCTACGCGTGTAGGCATTATCCTGCCGTTTAATGTCCCGCTGCCGACGCGTCTGCTTGATACCGACCAACGGAAAATCTTTATTGCCAGCAATAGCATTTTAACCCACACTTTCTCCGCTTACGACTGTAGTGATATCAAACTTGAAGAGTACCATCATTACCTTTCTATCTACTAGTAGAGTAGACGCACATGCTTTGAATAAGAGGCAAAAGACCCTACCATCTTCTTTCCACCCTTTGACGGCTAATGTGAGAAGAAATAAATCTTTTACAATCAGCTGGCCGGTTGTGAAAAGGCCACAATCGCAAATGATGATGGCACACATCCCGTCTCATAAAAAATAATCACTGAATAACATCAATTAGATAAATTTTCAATTAAAAATGCATCTATCATAAAGTTTATCCACCGTGAAATAATACCGTCCTTTTGTCGGTCGGTCACAGTCATTCTCCGCCGTGACTAGTATCGTGCAACTCTACGATCCAATTCAAAACTCTGCTAATCCGGGTTGGGTTATACCCAACTGCATGAACGACAAAAAACAAGTTCACGTCGTTTTACAGTTCTGTCTTCCGCCTGATTCAAGTTCATAAAGCATCCTCCATTCTCGTCATACCTCGTTGCATCATGATCGATGCTGGTGATGGAACGTTGATGGCTTTTCAATTAAGCAGACGGACGATTAAAGTGCACCAAGTGCTGCTGCTGCTGTTGGACTCTGGCCTGAAATGAATGCGCTTGCTGCAAGAAGTTGGTGATGAATTCTACAATGTATGGTACGGTCGATTCATTCACATAAATTATTCGGAAGGAGTATCACATAGATGATGTTCACTCTCAGGAATTGTATCTTGTATGAAGATAAAAAAAAAAGAAAACATTTGAGCTGTTTTTGAGGCATGCTCAAATCAAACTCTCTGTGACAAAAACAAAGATTTTTGCACAATTCGAGCATTGTGTCAACAATCCGTCTGTTCAATGTTTGCCCAAATGTTTTCAACTATTTATTTGTTTCAATGTAGTGTAATTGTTGCCCTAATGTGAGTCCGATTGTAACGTAAAAAGGTTGATTATATAGTAGGCCCTGATGATAGTCTCATAAAAGGACTGAAACGTCGGTAATGAGCGAATAACAATCAATGCATTTCATTGAACTGCAAGCCAAAATACACAAATCCTTTGTACTAAAAATCTTCTCAAATAATTTTGCAACACAATGATGTACCGCAAGGAAGCAACCTGGAACCGTTATTACGAACAATATCACATTACCGCCAACTGTTTCAAAAAAAAATTCTGTTACCGGTTGGTTTTTAATGTGTCAAAAATTTAGCTTTTCACACACTTAGAACATTGTGCCGGGTCTCGGTAATTTGTTGCCGAGAACGGCGCCACTGAGTGCTCGGTTAAAAAATAAATTACAGTTGACACATTTTTTTGTGAATCTCAGATCAACCGGATATTTTGTGCCGGAATTTCAGTCAGGTGAACCGAAATTTACGAAACAATATGACAGCTGTTATTATTTTTATAACCGAGCACTCAGTGGGGCCGTTCTCGGCAATAAATAAGCTGGAACCGGCAAAATATTTTAAATGTGCATTTCCGTTTTTTTTTTATTTTAGACTCCTGTTTCACACATTTTTGTTCAGTTTTGACACATATTCCTATATATTTTGAACATTCTTGACTAATTTTTGACATGTTTGACAACTCAGACCCCGACCTTTTTCAGAATAGGGAGGGGCGTCAAATCATCATGGAAAAAATACTTGTACTCTAAAATCTTTGCATTCCAAATTAGGTTCTATTTTCCTGATTGGTTTTGAAGTTATGTAGAAATTTGTGTTTCATTAAACCACCATAAAAACATGTCTCGTCCCACAAAGCATCCTTACGTTAAGTTGTTTGATTAGTTCTCGAGTTATAAAGAAATTTGTATTTCATTTGTATTCTCCTCTTTCAGAGAATGGAGGGGCCTTGAACGAACAGAGAAATATTTCTCGCTTCTGAATACCTCCACGTTTCGTTCCATTTGCTTGATTAGCTCTCGAGTTATGCAAAAACTGTGTTTTATTTGTATATGACCCCTCACTTCCAGAGGAGGAAGGGGTGTCATTTCACCAAGGGAATATTTCTTTCTTCCTATAACTTCCTCATACTAAATTTGGTTCCATTCACTTCATTAATTCGAGTTATGTAGAAATTTGTGTTCGATTTATATTAAACCCTTTTCTTGCAAAGAAGGAAGGGGTGTCGTAAAAAAAGCAAAGCCTTGGTGCTACATTCCGATTCGGAACTCGACCTTCTGTTTTTTATACACAGATTTCGCAGTTGACTGTTTAGTGTAGAAGACAATTGCGGGGCCACGATCCTATTGACACTAACAGTCTCTCCCGAGCCGAGACTCGAACCTACGACAACTGGCTCGTTAGGCCAGCATCGTACCTCGAGACCAGCTTAGCAGGGGTGTCGTACGACCATATAAATATTTACTGCTCCTAACAATTTCTGCGAACCACATTAAGTTCCATTTGCTTGATTAGTACTCGGTACTCGGAAAATTTGTGTTTCATTTGTATGAGACCCCTCCCTTCCAGAGAAGGGTGCGGTGTCGAACTACCACAGAAATATTTCTTGCTTTCAAAAACCTCCTACTGCCAAATTTGGCTCTGTTTGCTTGATTTAATCTTGAGTTATGCAGACATTTCTAGATAAACATTTCAAAAGGTCCTATCTGCTTTTATCGTTTTTCCGGAGCGTCTTTTAATTTTGGTAATGGTTCAGCTTAAGTAACTTTCC
The DNA here is from genome assembly GCF_029784165.1 of Wyeomyia smithii. NCBI lineage: Eukaryota > Metazoa > Arthropoda > Insecta > Diptera > Culicidae > Wyeomyia > Wyeomyia smithii. The sequence goes on from NC_073696.1 coordinate 255,896,152, forward strand.
CAAGCGTGGTTTTCATTCAGAAGGCTAGAGTGATCCCTCCGCTATCAAGTCGTGCAAATAACGTGGCATAAAAGGTGTTTAATAAGTTGTGGTGATTGAATGAAAGTGAACGATAAAAAAATCGATCAAAGCAGATAGGACCTTTTGAAATGTTTCTCTAGATTTGTGTTTCATTTGTATGGCTGGAGTCTAAAAACAGTACAGAAACACTCCTCGGCCCAGAAACCCCTTACAGACAAATTTTAACACAGATTCGCTGATCCGTTCTTGAGTTAAATCGTGATTTGTGGACTCTTACTTATTTTTATTCAATGGATAAAATCAAGCCGACTCCGACTTCACAACAACGGCACCGGCGTCAACTGTTTATGAGGCCTATTTTCTACTTGGTCTACTTACTATTCTTTATATTGCCGAAATGGTCGACATACGGCAGAAAACAGCTTCTTGGGTCACAACGCTCTGAGATGCTGCATCTCTCCCTACCTAATGAGACGAGAGCATCTTATCTTTTAACTATGCTTGGGACTAGAAAAAATCTGGTGCTTATTTCATTTAATTACTAGCTGACCCAGCAAATTTCGTTCCGCCCATTTTTGTGTATTTTTAAATAATTTAAAACATTCCAAAATAATTGATTCCTTGTGATTTGTTTATAGTCAACAAATGCACGACGAATCGGCCATAGGTTATAATCAAAGTCGTAAGACAAATCGTTTGCAATGATTGGTTTCAACGGAAGGCAACATCCTCGACATTTGGATTTTGTACATCACCTCTATACTGAAAATATTCTAGTTGGGTGATATTCGGTCATTTTCAGCTGTTTTTCTGACATCAATCTGATTCCGAAAATACCCATATTAGGTGGATTTCACGCCTATCGGTTCAGTAGTTTCCAAGTCTATATGGCAGAACTGCATTTTTATATGTTTAGATTGAGTTAATAGTTAGCCAATAACACTAGTAAATATGGTTTTACCCTAGAGCTCAACCTGAAGAAAATGACAGCTTTTTAATCATTCCTGTGAATTTTACTGCCTCTAGGGAAGATAACTTTTCAGAGACCAGCCAAAGTGGATGCGACGAACCCGGCGAGCAAATACTCTGCCGCACTCCTGCATACACTAGGGGCACCAAATTCAAAGGAATTGTCAAAATTTTTAATTTTTTTAGGGCAATTGTTATAGACGTGGGGGCAACATTTTTTTCTCGCTTTGATCGACCATTAATTAATTATTCAAAAAATTAAAAAAAAAAAAATTAACATTGAAAAAAGAATTAGAATAACACTGGATAATAACTGGTGGTCCTAAAGCTCAAACTGGGAAAAAATTAGTTTTTTAACCATTTGTAAATTTTGGCGCCTCTAGTAACCGACATTTTTTCAGGGACTTAAATGAGTTTCCTCGTAAACATGACGTTGAAGCGACGAACCCAGTGAGCAATTACTATGCGACACTTAAACGTAAGTTGACGCGTTTTGATCAAAATTCACAGGAATGGGTAAAAAGCTATACTCTTTATAGGGCAACTATTTTTAGCTTTAGAGCACCTTACCTTTTTCGCTTTTGTCTAACAGTGTAATAGATCGAGAGAGTCGAAGTGGGTCAACAAATGAATCGAAAAATTTCGAAACTAAGACAAAACTTGCACGACAATTAGTTTAAAGAGTGTCAAAAATTAGTAGAAAGAGAATCTAAATTGAGTTTAATATGAGCTAACCTTTGACAAGCTACAATGAGTATTATATGTCAAAAACAAGTTCATTTGTTAATTCAAAAATGAGTCAAAAAGAAATCAATAGTTTCTCGAGAATGATTGAAAAATAAGATGAAAGCAACAGAATGAGTCAGAAATTAAAGTCAAACTAGGTCAAACCTGAAACAAAAATCAGTTGAAAATAAGTCAAAAATGATTTAAAAGAACTAAAAATGAATCACTACATAAAATTCAATCAAATCACTAAAAACGAGTGGAAAAATCAGTCAAGAGATTCAGTTTCAAGAATAAGCCCAAACTGAGTTGAAAATCAATCAAGTGCGCCAGGAAAAGTTAAAAATTAGAGAAAAAAAAATTAAATAACAAATCCTAAATGAAACAAAATGAGTCAAACATGTAACAACAACAAAAAAAAATAAAAAAAGGCAACATTTATTTAGACTTGTTTGAAAATTATTGTAAATATATCAACAGTATAAATAAAATAATGAGTAACGAGTCAACGATACATCTAAAGGTAATAAAAAATCTGTCACATAAAAGTCAAAATCGAATGAAAATATATCAAAAACAAGCCAAAATATATCAAAACAGATGAAATCAGAAATTAGGAAAAGAGTGAGCCGAACATCTGTCAAAAAAACAGGCACGAGTCAAAAATGAGGTAGACAAAAAACAAGAAATCCTTGAATGATTTGGCTTTTCATTTTTGACTTATGACTTCTTTGACAAAGAATAAGTACGACACAATTTTGCTTGAATGCAAAATATTTCTAACCCATTTTTTTATTCAGTTTGAACTTATCTTGAATATGAGTCAAAACTGAATACAAAAAGGAGTTGAAAATGTTTTACATACAAGTAAAATTGTGTCAGTACTCAATCTAAACGGATCGAAATGAAGTCAAACATAGGTCAAAAGTGGAAAGCCAAAGTTTCATTATGCAATTTTAAAAATTTTTAAATATTTTTTACTATGCTGATAAATTTATCAGGTTTATCACTTGTCACGTGCGTGTGAGAACGATCGAATTGATCGCTTGGAGCGGGTATTACACGAAGCAAATATTTGCTTGAAATGATGGCAAATATTTGTTTGCCGGTGTAATATCAAAATATTTGCCTGAATTATTTGTTAAAAATAATTTGCTGTTGCATTTGCAGAACAAAAATTAGGTAAATATGTGATTCGTCTAATGTTATTCTTCACTAGTGAACGAATATTTGCTTGAATTTATTGTTCATACTGAAATTTGGTATAAGCAAACTGCAGCAAATGGATTTAAATGTGTCACTTCACTGGTTTGATTCTACATGATTGGAGTAGTTTTTGTAGTTTTCAGCACATGTGAAACTGATTAGATTTATTTAATTGTTAAAAAATTTTAAAACCGTATTTAAAAGTCATTCTTCATTAATTCATCAACTTGATAACATAGAGCAAGGTTTTCTTAATACGATAAATTTTACCTATAATCGATGTTAATAAAACGAAAATTGATCTAAATTTTCGAAAATGCGATTTGAAATAAATATTTTATTTAAACTCCAAGTCAAAGTTTTATTTCTTTCTCATTAACAATACGGATTATAGCACGCACAATTATATATTTCTTTAAAGAAAATCGCCGAATGAAGAAGAAACCTTCAAGTTAATTAACCAAACTTTCTATAAAAAATGCTGCTTTTTAATCAATGGAGATATTAACTCGAATAATGTATGAAAGTTAACTATTCATGCGCAAGAAGTTCTAATTTAATAGTGGTACTTCATCAGTTAACAATCGCGCATCCACATGCCACGCATTCGGATTTCGGAGACACTTTTTTCCCATAATAATTTGGCAAGCATGACCAGAAGGGCAAACTTAAAACATTTTCTCTTTTTTGCGATGAGCAATGGGTCGGTCACTCACTCTCACATCTACTTGAGTTAATTACTCAATTTTTAACAAAATTGCGCTTGGTTCTCACTCGTAACAAAATATATATTATTGCAGCGGTAGCATTTAATGAACCAAAACATAGAAATTATATTTTCAAGTGACAGATGAAATATTGCTCGACAATGGAACCTTTATTACCGCAGTTCATTTTTTGAAAATAATTCGCATCGCAAATAATAAAAAATAGCAAAAATATCCATAGTGAGACAATTTTTTTTAAAATGGAAACATAACCTATTCTCAATATTCATTCCATTCTACAGAGACGCTCAAAAAGAAATTTATTTGAGACAATTTCAAGTTGAATTTCACAAAAGCGTGATATATAAAAAAACAATGCGAAAAAATAATAAAAATATAAAGTAAAAATAACGACGGTTACAATGACCAGTGTTAACCCAGAACTGTTTTAAACTCATTAAAAATAGGACGATAAAACAATTCAAACTTAAATAAGAATATATTAAGAAACGTATCAGACCAAGCTTTGGGTCACAGCTTGGAAAGACTTTGAAATTTTATTTTGCAATTCTGAAGTATTTCAAATATTTTTTCTATTGCTACTATGTGAGGTTGTCACATGTGGGTATGTGAGAACGATCGGATTGATCGCCTGGACAGACGAACATCCAAACAATTGCCTCCAATCTCGAATGGTCACTCTTTCTTTCTTTCTCGCTCTCTCTCTCTCTTTCGTGGAGGCTCGCACTACCGAGTGGTGCTACCGGTTTGATAGTAATGACCAATGTTCGTCTTATTTTGGCCCTCTAGCGCTCAACATTCATCTATCCGTCCCGAATGTAGGTGAAAGGTTGAATCATTTGATTATATGACGACGCACGAGAAACCCCATGTTTTCGGGTTTTCTCTAAGCTAGAAGCTATAGCAGGGGATTCGGCGGGGCTCCATTCTGGAGCAGCCAACGATTTGATTATTACCGGGCAATTATGATGATGATGATGATGATGGTGCCTTTGTCTCGTGTACGCCAGGCTACTGAATTCCCCCGGACCGAGAGGCACCCCGGACAAGGTGCCGAGATAATTTAACATATCTGATGCCTAGTGAGGAAACTTTCCACGCTCTTCGCTGGCTGCTTGGAATTGGCTGGTTGGCATTATCATTATAGACAAGGAAGTGTGAGCTTTTTCCATTCTTTTTCACCTTTCTTCGTCAAAACGTGCAATAGAACAACAATGGATGGGGGAATAAATTCTGGACTTTTCGGTAATTCGCGTGCGCCGCCAGCGGGAGGTAAATGGAAAAGTGGCGTGAGAAAGTGGCAGAAGCACCGTTATCGGCTGGAAGGTAATTCCAAGAGGTGACAATTAGGTGGCAATCTAATCGCCGGGGTCATAGTAGAAGGCGTCCATTTTACTGCTTTCCCAGCTGGATTCTGTCACTGAAACATATCCAGCGAGAGGCGAAGTGTGTGTAGACAGCGGAACGTTGGACGGGCGCTGAAAATTGACCCTCTTCAATGTGTAGAAGATAATCTAAGCAACAGCAACATTCAACTTGTCGTCACTATTTGAATTGTTAGCTTACTGTTGGTTGAAATTGCGTTTCAACAGACACTGGCTGGGAAGAAAATATTTGACAGAAAAAAAACATCCAGCGTTATAAATACTCCACAGAATTCCCTACTCACATTCCTGACACTTAATTGATAACACGTCGATGGTCGATGGAAATTCCTAGCCGGAAAGCTTGAAATGCACACCAGAGGTGACAGAGTTAAGCCGTAAGCCGCTGTGCAATTGCTCTTTGTACTAGAATGCAGCACGATTATCGGTAGCTACTTCTTCCAGGCGAGGATCAATAAATTTGCTCTTATTACAGTCCCACAAAACCCGCTTCCTCTGTCTCGATCGACCGACTTTGGCTGCCTGATAGTAGCGTCCCCGAAGATCACCATCTCTGGGGACCGAACCCGCTATCCTGCAGGTACGGGTCTGCATACGGGTGCTGAGTGCCATCTGAAACCATAATCAGATACGTAGATGTGCTGATCGTTGCATCCGCGTGGCGAAAAAAAAACCGATAAGAAACAACCAACCGTGTTTCCACCACTAGGGGAGAGTCTCCGGAGTGACATTGCTTGCAACGACATGCACTGCCCAGAAGAGCCCATCGTTGACGCAAATACACAAAACGATATCGCGATATCTATTCAATCTAATTGATGACTAACTTCAATGGCATTACACGATCCACTTGAAAAAGAGCCGCTTCGTAGTCCCACAGATCGAAATCGAGAACATCTTCGCCCGGATCGGAGCTAGGATCTTCGCGTTGCTTCCCTCCGCCTCCGGGCATTCCTACCGTCATAAATGTACACGGCAAAACTTGTCCCGTCTTTTGAATTTATTAATTACTGGAGATTGGGAATTAAATATTATTAGCAATAATTATCATTATCTCTAGGGTTGTTCCAATTTTTTACTTCTCCGCCAGCTGTCTAGATGGGAATCCGTTCTTTCGGCTTCGCTTAGAGTCGCTTTGTTCGGGTTCAACAGCATAAGAGTTGAACAGCCAGGCAGTGGGAAAACAATACCAACTAACTGGAAAGAACTCGTTGCTGTCGCTCTGCTCTGAGAAGGGCACAAATATGTATGTAGGCAGATTAACAGATCCCGATAGTGGCACTCGGAACGATTTACTTTTTTTTCCTCTAGCGGGCAAAAGAACTCAGTGACAAACTTAACAAAGGAGGAAATAAATTTAGAACGGTACTACCGGATAAAGGGCAGATCGGGGAGAAGTAATTATTTATAATTAAGATACATTCGTGCCCTGTCAGAGCTCAACCGTCGTTGTGTCGGTTGACATTTTCCCATCGCTCTGCATAGTGAGTTTATCATTTTCTAAGCATTTTAGGCTTACAGTCGGTAGCGAAGTGCATGATTGGCACTGCAATTTAGTTTTGAATCATCAGGTGAGTGAGTTGGAGATGTGAGATTGTGGAATATAGCATTGAACAAATTTAAAAAAATTAAAACATAAAAAAAACACGAAACATGAAATAAGATTGATGAAAAGTACTAAACCTGCAAATCCGGTCCGGATAATTGTATCCTATGTTTCTCCAAAAAAAAACTTAAACAATTGAATTCACTATGTTTTACAAAATCGCCGAAAATCGAAGTCCGACTGAAATTCGAATGGCCCCAAAAGTGAGTTATACATCTAGAGAAAATGAACCAAAAAAAAAACAGGTAAAACTGATTGAAATTTAAATTTTAATTTAAATCAAACATAAGTTACAAATCAGTCAAACATAACAAATTTCAAAACTTAGTCAACAATGAAAAAAACCATCTTCCAGTATTTTTCGGACGTCCTATGCCTATGAATTGTGAGGAAAAGAAAAAAAGAGGTTTTAAGCAAAAATGCGTTATTTTGCAATTAAGTGGAGGGTCCCACAGAGCGGGGGGTATTCCAATTGACACTAAAATTTGGATTTTTCTAATAGGAACCTCGATGAATAGTTTCCCAAATTTTGAACCAAATCAGTTGATGCCGAGTTAGTGCTTTTTCGCGGTCACTTCGTATGGAATGATCAATATACGTTACTGTTTAGTTTATATCACGAAAACTGGGCGCGAGTGCTTTGACTAACTTTTCGTTAAGCGCTATAAGTGATTTCGCCATATGCATTACACGCGGACATATAATAACAACGCAGTTATCATTACTGTTGACTCAATGATAAATTTTCTTATTGAATTTGAAATTTTGGCAACATTCTGATAGCTTTGATTATGTGCTGTTAGTGGCATACAGTTTTCCAAAATCTAAAAAAAGCTGTTTCAGTAATTTCGAACTATTTTTGAAGGTACTCAAACAATCACCTATTTTTTATATAACAGACCCAAAGACCAATATTTCAATACAGTTTCTTTAACACTGACCTACTGAACTCAAGTTCGCTAACAATCATTCTTGAAAATGCGAATATGAGCCTTGAATTTGCACTTTTCATAATAATATCCAATATTTTTATATAGGCTGCCGCACTTGTAAGAAGCAGACAATCAAATATAATCATCACAATCGCCAAAAACCTACAGCAACGAAAAATGCGGATGGGAACTGGACCATCGACGAAAAACGTAAACTATTAGTAAAAGAGAGGTTCTCATGAAAATCATTCTTAAAAATTTATCTTAGACTAGAGCCTGGGGGAAAGGGGCCAGAAATGATCCAACATGTGTCAACGTGATTTATGGATAGCTCTTTGACCAAATGTTACCTCAAAACAATTCAAAATTTATAAAAAAAATGTTTTTTTTACATTTTTCTTTATTATTCCAGCATTATCAATGTTACCCGCCAAAGATAAACTCGTCGTTGGTTACAGTGAAACATTTTTCACGTGAAACTTCGTCTCTCAGGAAGTTCGGCAAAGATGTAAAATAAAAATCTAAAGGCCGAAATGTCCCTTACTGTTCGAACTATTGTACTATTGAATATTGTCAAGCCTCGTTGAAACGTAGATTTCGAGCTCTATTTGATCGCTTGATGCTTGCTCCCTCGCACGGTCGACAGAATTGTACACCTAGAAAATCGGCATTGTACTATCTGGGCTATATAAAAACCTGCTTCTACTTAAATGAATCATATACTAGTGGATGGTGAATAGGATGGTCTCAACTAAGCAGTAGCTGGTAATAATATGTGGGCAGTTAAATTTTGAGCGTGAAAACAGCAGCGTAACAGGAATAAGGCTTTTGATGATACAGTGTATCAAAAGCCTTATTCCTACTACCAGGAATAGTACAGGTGTCGCAACCATTTATTTGAGACGCGTCAACTCAACCAAGCACAGCGACGGTAGGTACCTTAACTCTATTTGCTTTGGCGGCACGAAGTGCCCCCAGCTGTTCGCACGCCAATGACCGGGCAACAAAACGTCAGTGAAACGGAAGGACGGGAGAGGAAAAAAAAGGACGATTGAAGGTGCTAAGTAAAACGTGCGGCGACTAAAGCTTATTAAAACTAACAATATATATATATATATATATATATATATATATATATATATATATATATATATATATATATATATATATATATATATATATATATATATATATATATATATATATATATATATATATATATATATATATATATATATTTATATATATATATATATATATTTGGCAGAGCTGTATGCCACCACGGGTCGGTAATTGGCGATTACCGAAGGCCACGGAAGTGCTCACTGCTAGCAAGCAGTCCCGGACCATCAGCGGGAGCTAGCCTAGGTCGTGGCGAGATTCAGGCACTGGGCCGCTGAATTCTCGCAAAAGCCACACTGGCCGGAAGCAGCTCCGACGGAGCGAGTAGTGCCGCTCCCACCACCCAAATGCACTATACCGCCCATTGGGACTGATGCCAGTAATGTTCCCAATTACGGCAACTGGTCGCATCACTATAGGATAAGAGCCGGATTTCGTTTTCGTACCATGATTTTGGGCTGGCACCTGCGCCGAGCTCCCTTAGTAATGTCGTGTGATAACGGCTTGAAACGGCGAGAGTACAACCGGTGCAGGGGTCTCCGTCCCGTAAAACCTGGCAGGCCTTCCAGTACGTTCCGAGTCCATTGCCTGGTGGGAACCCGGCAGGAGTAGGATCAGATGTCTTTTCCTGACTTGCGCCGGTCGGGGGTGTCATAGTTTCCCATGAGGCGCTATGGCAGCCGCCCCTAGCCATGGCCTCACTGCTCCGGCATAGACTACCTTGGGACCATTTAGGCGACTACTCCATTATGGATAAGGATAGCGGCTGGTAGGGGGACCCAATAAACAAAAATGCAGCAAAACAAAACTCTGGAGATGGGGGCAGATGGGTTGGAAAACCAATTTGCGCGAGGTGGCATCCAGCGGTCTCCGCCTAGAAAAGTGGAGACGGATGCAGTGAAGGTCGCCTGCGAAGACGGTAAGGGCAGTACGCCTACCGGATCTACGCAAGACATCGCGGTGGCTGGTCCACAGTTATTAAAGGCGGTCGGAAGACAGCGGGACACGCTACCGAGGGTAGTGGCCCTGTCTGAGCAGCTCGATGCTATAATCGAGTTTGCGAAAAGTCGCAGCAATACAACGAAGTACTTGAAGCAGGCCCTCTACATGCTTCGGTCCTCCGTCGATGCTGCGAAAAAGGAGCATGCCGAGCTCGAAATGAAAGCTGCGGCTGCGGAGAAAGAGGAGACGAAGGTGACCGAGCTGGCGACGAAGTCGGTCCAAACGGACGCCAGCACGTTTGCGGCGGTTTGCGCGGCAGGACCAGCTGCCAAACGAACGCGACAGTCCCCGGGAGAGACGGCCCCCGGGGGCACCAAGAAGCGTTTAATCGCAAATAGCCCTCAGACCGGTGTAGGAGTTGCGCAAGCAACGCCCACGGTGGCAGCCAAGGAGCAGAAGGCTCCCGGTAACCCGTGGGTAACGGTTCCGGGAAGGAGTAGGAACCAAAAAGTGGTGGCCAAAAAACCGCACCCGGTTACAAATCCTGCGACGAAGAAAGTTAAAAATAAGGGCGACGCACTCATCCTTAAGACAGAAGAGTCAAAGTACTCGGAAGTCCTTAAGGCAATGAGAGGCGATGCGAAGCTCAAAGATCTGGGGGCAGATGTGCGTAGCATCCGCCGATCCCGCAAGGGTGAAATGATCGTCGAGCAGAAACAAGGGCCCAGCCTATCGGGCATTGGCCCAAGAGGCGCTTGGAGATAGAGTGCAGGTTCGGGCACTCACGTCGCAGGTAACCCTACAACTTAAATACCTGAACGAAGTCACCGAGGCATGCGAAGTCGTGGATGCCCTCAAGGAGCAGTGCGAAGTGGTTGTGGCACCAGAGGCAGTTCGACTGCGCAAAGGCCCAGTAGGAACCCAGACCGCCACTGTCAGGCTTCCATCAGTAGACGCAAACCAGGCGCTAAAGGTAGCGAGGCTTAAAGTGGGCTGGTCAATGTGCCCACTCAGCATCTACCAGCCGCCGGAGGTCTGCTTTCGATGCTTCGAGCAAGGACACAAGTCCTTTAGCTGCAAGGGGCCTGACAGGAGCTCCCTATGCAGGCGGTGCGGTGCTGCAGGCCACAAAAGCAAAGACTGCGGAGAGCCCCCGAAGTGCTTGGCGTGCGCCGGGAAGCGTGACGCAAAGCACATAATGGGAGGCCCGAGGTGCACGGCCGGTAAGCCGACTAGCAAGCCACGGGCGCGAGAGTGACACAGCTAAATTTGAACCACTGCTTCGCGGCTCAGCAACTGCTATACCAAGCAGTCACTGAGTCGTTGTCGGACATCGCCATAATCTCGGACCCCTACCGAATTCCTTCCGGAAACGGTAACTGGATTTCGGACGGGTCCGGTATGGCGGCAATATGGACGACGAGCAGGTTCCCGGTTCAAGAGATAGTGTCAACTTCAAACGAAGGATACGCGGTTGCCAAGGTGAACGGAGTGTACTACTGCAGCTGCTATGCTCCGCCTCGTTGGTCTACCGAGCAGTTCGCAAGGATGATCGATCGAGCCACCGTGGAGTTGATCGGTCTATCACCGTTGGTAGTGGCGGGCGACTTCAACGCATGGGCAACTGAGTGGGGAAGTCGACGCACAAACCAGAGAGGCCGGATCTTGTTGGAGGCTTTGGCGAAGCTCAACATAGATCTGGCCAACGTCGGCTTGAAGAGCACCTTCAGTAGAAACGGCGCGGAGTCGATCATCGATGTGACATTCTGTAGTCCAGGATTGATCACGAACTGGAGGGTAGACGATGGCTACACTCATGGCGACCACCTGGCGGTCTGTTATAGCGTAGACTGTAAAACGAGACCGCATGTGGCGAGTAGAATTAACACTCCAGCTCCTCGCGGGTGGAGGATATCACACTTCAACGAAGAGGTATTTGCGGAAGCAATTAGACTAGAACACGAGGCGAGCAGAACTCGTAACCTGAGCGCTGATCAACTTGTTGCATTACTTTCGCGGGCGTGCGACGCCACTATGCCTAGGAACCGCCAGCCTAGGCATGGAAGGCCACCAGTCTACTGGTGGACCGACGCGATAGCGGACCTCCGCAGAGCGTGTCTTCAAGCGAGAAGAAGGATTCAACGTGCGCGAACCGACGAAGAAAGGGAAGATCGTCGAGGGGCATTCAGTTCCGCAAAAGCGGCGCTTAAGAGAGCAATAAAAGCTAGTAAACGTGCGTGCTTCGAAAGACTGTGCGCTAGTGCCAACACTAACCCGTGGGGTAACGCCTATAGGATTGTGATGGCCAAGACTAAGGGTGCGATGGCGCCCGCAGAAAAATCACCAGCGATGCTTGAGCGGATCATAGAGGGACTCTTTCCACGCCACGAGCCAAATCCTTGGCCTCCGGCTGGCGAGTCACTTCACCGACGTTCCAGTATCTCAAACTCAGACCAGAGGTGGTCGGCCAACCTGCCGAACACCCAATATATGAAAGCAGCAAGGTGAGCAAGGCACCGGGATTGGATGGGATTCCGAATCTGGCTGTGAAGAAGGCCATCAAAGAGGCCCCCAGACTATTCCGGGAAGTCATGCAGAAGTGCCTGTACATTCCCAGAGAGATGGAAGCGACAGAAGCTGGTCTTATTGCCGAAGACAGGGAAACCACCTGGTGACCCGTCGGCATACAGACCGATATGTCTGCTCGATACGGCGGGTAAGGTGCTCGAGAAGGTTATTCTCAATAGACTGGTTAGGTACACCGAAAGTGCAAACGGTCTGTCGAGTAACCAGTTCGGCTTCCGAAAAGGCAAGTCTACGGTGGATGCTATTCTGTCCGTCACCAAAACAGCAGAGGTAGCACTCCAGCGTAAAAGATGGGGCATTCGCTATTGCGCAATCGTCACGTTGGACGTGAAAAATGCGTTCAATAGTGTTAGCAGGGATTCCATAGCCCACTCGCTTCGGAAACTAGACCTTCCGGTATCTTTGTACAGGATTCTGGGAAATTATTTCCAGAATCGTGTGCTAGTTTACAGCACAGACGAGGGTCAAAAATGTGTCCCAATTACCGCAGGGGTTCCACAAGGTTCCATCCTGGGCCCGGTACTGTGGAATATCATGTACGATGAAGTACTGAAACTAAAGCTCCCCTAAGGGGTTGTGATCGTTGGGTTTGCGGACGACATCACACTTGAGGTCTACGGCGAGTCGATCGAGGAGGTTGAGTTGACGGCTTCGCACTCTATAAGCGTCGTCGGGGACTGGATGCGCTCCAAAAAACTGGAGCTTGCGCATCATAAGACGGAGATTTCAGTTGTCAATAACCGCAAGTCGGAGCAACAGGCGTTGATCAGTGTCGGGAATTGCACCATCGCCTCTAAGCGCTCCCTGAAGCTGCTGGGGGTGATGATCGATGACAAGCTCGCCTTCGGGAGCCATGTCGAATATGCCTGTAAGAGGGCTTCAATGGCTATTGCAGCATTATCTCGCATGATGTCCAATAGCTCAGCAGTGTACGGCAGCAAGCGGAAACTTCTAGCTAGCGTGACTTCGTCCATACTGAGATACGGCGGGCCAGTGTGGTCCAAAGCACTAGGTACTAGTAAACATCGGGGTAAGTTGGAAAGTACCTACAGGCTCATGTGCCTGAGGGTTGCAAGCGCGTATCGAACTGTGTCATACGACGCAATCTGCGTCCTGTCCGGCATGATGCCTATCAGCATAGCCATTAAGGAGGACGTAGAATGCTTCGATCAACGTGACACAAGGGGCATACGAGGTACCAGAAGATCATTCTCGATGATCAGATGGCAGCAGGAGTGGTCCAATTCCGTGAAGGGTAGATGGACGCATCGACTCATTCCGGATGTATCCGGATGGGTCGGGAGGCGCCATGGAGAAGTGAACTTCCATCTGACACAGATTCTGTCAGGCCATGGTTGCTTTAGGCAGTATCTACACAGATTCGGGCATGCGGGGTCCCCCATGTGTCCCGAGTGCGCGGAAGCGGAAGAGACTGCTGAGCATGTCTTCTTCGTGTGCCCTCGTTTTGTGCATGCGCGGAGCGACATGATGGTAGTGAGCGGGCCAGACACCACTCCGGACAACCTAGTTCGGAGGATGTGTAAAGACCCAAACATTTGGAGGGCGGTTTGTACAGCCGCCTCTCAAATAGTTTTAGAATTGCAAAACAGGCGACAGGTTGACCACCGACACGCCAGTGTTAGCTAACGGCCAGTCTCCAGGTTAGTTAGCTAAGTTAGCAAAAAGAACCAAGAGGGTGCACAGAGCACAAAAGCCGCTCCCCGAAGCAATACCTAGCGGTGGTCCCGGGGAGTATTATGGGCTGGAGACTGAAGGGGTTTTAGTGGGTCCGGTCACTGATTCAAACCAACCCCACACTCCCTGAGGTTGGTCACCTCAGGGGTTTGGATGCAAATTTCCCCTTCACCTGAAACAAAAAAAAAAAAAAAAATATATATATATATATATATATATATATATATATATATATATATATATATATATATATATATATATATATTTATATATATATATATATGTATGTATATATATATATATATATATATATATATATATATATATATATATATATATATATATATATATATATATATATATATATATATATATATATATATATATATATATATATATATATATATATATATATATATATATATATAAGAAAACCCGTTTCTACTTAAAACTATTCAGGAATTGTATTACCCTAACTAAAACTAAGTGAAAACAGATAAAATTGTGAGCGCATTGATTAAATTGTGAATTGAACTTATTAATTAAAGTACGGTTGGAACTTACGAACTAAAGTACGGTTGGAACATGCGGTATTTATAAAAGTAAGCAAAATCTAATATAGTTCTAAATTATAGCGTTACGCTGCTGCCTAAGAGTGCTAGTAGTATCGCCACTACCGATTGGCTTGATATAGGTACACGAAAGGGCACTAAACGTGAGTTTTCTGAATTAATTGTTGTTCATGCACTATATACACTTATTATAACCTCACTATTCTTAACCATGCATTATATACACTTAATACTATAATAACTGATGTAAACTATATAAAAATGTAAACTTGATATAAACTTAACCTAATACTCATGCTATACCGTGATTGTTTCTCCGGTAGGAATTTTTTAACGCCAATTTGGTACGATACATTACGTACGCTAATTTGAATTGCGTTACCGTATACTAGAGTAACCTGAATAAAACGTTATTGAATCGGAAACTGTCTTTCTCGTTGCATTTGCGACATTTTAAAAAATTCGTTTATTACGCGATCGGGGAGGCTTGAATTATGCCGCCGAAGGCATAGCCGAATGTCAGTTGTGGTGTGTGCCAGAATCCGGACAACAACCGGATGGTTTGCTGCGACGATTGTGAATTATGGTTTCATTTCGAGTGTGTGGGCGTGAATGAGGATATCGAGGAGGAGGATTGGAGTTGTGCGGTGTGCGTGGCTAAACGAGCAGCTCAGAACCCATCGGTCATCATCACAGATTCTGCACGGAATAAAACGGATCCAAAGTCGACAGGTGAACAGGAGCAAACTAAACAACTTGGCGAATTCCAGAAAAAGTTAGATTATATGCAGGCACAATTCGAGGAACAGCAGCTACTAGAAGAAAAGGATCGTGAACTGCAGTCCGTGGTAACAGAGCTCAGTACTAAGTTCCAGCGCCGTATGGAAGCCAGAGAGCAGGAAATACGAGACGAGTTCAGTATTCGCGCCGCTCTACCAGTAGCAAATTCGACGACGGTAGGAGGAATAAATAACCGCTCATCGAATGAGGTTCAAAGAGTGATGCCGAATATGGAAAAGCAACTTGCGGAAATGTCGAAGAAGCAGGATCAGCAGACGAGGACGTTAGAGGAGCGAATCCGGGCGATGGAAATCAACAGAAGTGAACCAAATCTACCCGTTTTCGAACCCAATGAACTAAGCCGAAGTCAGCTGGCTGCGCGACACGCAGTGACAAAGGAGCTGCCTACATTCTCGGGCAATCCGGAAGAGTGGCCGCTCTTTATTTCGACGTATGAGAGCACCACTAGGATGTGTGGTTTCAGTGATGAGGAAAATTTACTTCGCCTTCAGCGCAGCTTGAAGGGGAGAGCTCTCGAGACCGTCCGAAGCAGGTTGCTGTATCCAGCGGGACTTGAAGGTGTTATCAAAACGTTGCGAACGTTGTACGGTCGGCCAGAAGTTATCGTCCACTCGCTAGTTTGCAAGATTCGGGAAATGTCAGCGCCGAAGACAGATAAGTTAGGAACTCTGATCGATTTTGGTGTCGCAGTCCAGAACATGTGTGCAACGATCGTAGCCTGTGGATTGAACGAGCATCTTTACAACGTGGCACTTCTTCAAGAACTCGTCGAGAGACTGCCACCTACTGCGAAGCTGGACTGGGCCAAATATCGTAAAACATTGAGGGCGGTCACTTTGGAGGACTTCAGCAAATGGCTTGAAACGCTCGTGGAAGCAGCTTGTATGCCGGCAAATCTGAGAGACGCGTACGGAAGGAGGAAGTTCACGTTCACCTCCAATCCGGTTCCAGTCAGGTAGCGACAGAGTCGTCGACCTATCAGTGTTTCCCATAAATGGGTCGAAGTCAGCAGCGACGAAGCAATGTGTGGTGTGCCAAGGAGGGTGTAGCAGTGTGGGATTCTGTAGTAAATTCCAAAGATTGGATGTCGGGGCAAGATGGACAGCGTTAAAGCAGAACAAGTTGTGTCGAAAGTGCCTGGCGAAGCATTTCGGAGCGTGTGTGGTTAAGCAAGCTTGCGGGAGAAACGGCTGCCCGTATATGCATCACGAGCTACTACATGACGATACCCGATACCGGCGAGCGAAGAGTTTAGGTTTCCATGAAAATACGTACTTTGGTGAATTTAAACTCGTTTTTCTCAAAATGTTTGCATGCCAAAATAAATATTTCATCACGTATGGATTCAGGAGACCTCACCGCAAAAATGTAGAGCCTAAAATTTGAAGAACGGTTTTGTTGTTTGAATTTTTATAAAAATTCGTAATTTTGTGATTTTGTACTGAAATAATTTGAAAACTCCAAAATTCACTCTTACATACCATATTTCATCCACCTGACATGATTCGATACATGGAGCAATTGATACGTATGAAAATTACCAGTGTTTGCTCAATCTGTTTGAAAAATTAGCAAAAAAAAACACAGACATATTTGCGTCTCACAAAAACGGGGAGGGGTCCAGAGATGTGGCACCTTTACCAAAACTTAGAGCAACTATTCCCCTTGAATAAAAGTCCAAGTTTTCCCAAATCGGCCATTCCAGTGCTGAGAACGAGCATTTTCAAAAAACAAGCTCCGTCCCGGGTCTTTACGGGTTAAGCAGATATTTCAACCACATGGATGTTTCCGGTACCATAATGACACTCAGAGGCCAAAAACTGTCTCTAAATACCATTTTAAAATCCAAGATGGCGACTTCCGGTTTCTGAAAAACAGCCTAAAGTGACCAAATACCACCCAATATGAGTATACCTGGAACCAAAATGATGCAAGGGGCTGAAAATTGACCTAAGACACCATTTTTAATTGTAAGAAGGCAACTTCTGGGAAACAGCCGTAAATGACCGATTACTACTCAATATATATATTTTCGTAATCGAGATGATGCATAGAAGCCAAGCATTGACTCTGGACACAATTCTAAATTCAAAGATGACCACTTTCAGGTTCTGGAAAACAACCAAAACAACTCAATACCACCCAATATGGGTACTTCCGGAATCAGATTGATGCCAGAAACACAGCTGAAAATACCCAATATGGATATTTTCAGTATAGAGATGACGTACAGAAGCCAAAAGCCGGGATGTTGTCATTCCGATAAAACCAATCATTTTAAACGATTTGTCTTTTGACTTAGATCATATCCTATGGCCGATGAATCAAATGAACAAATGAATTGAGAATATGATATCTTCTCATTTTGAGCTAGAATTAAAAACGCAATGTTGTTTTGATCTGTACGAACTTTGACTGTTAAAACTTGTTGGCGCCGCACAGTGTTTGTTTCATTCCTGTTTCGTGATGTCGTTTTTATATGTGCAAACTAAAATTCGTTGGCACTTCAATACAAAATTTTCGAAAATTTTAATACAAGAAATGTAACAAACTACCTTACGTCAACCTGGCGGTCTCGGCTTTCGCTCAACCTTCTAATTTTTCTAATTATTTGTTTTCTCGTTTCAGCTTACTTTCGACTCATATTTGATTATTTTTTGAATCATTTTTGTTTTATTGTTGACACGTTTTAGACTGATTTTGGAGCAATATTTGAGTAATCTTTCATTAATTTCTGACTCAACAATAACTCTCAATGGATTCACTCTATTTATTTTGATAGTATTCTAACTACTTTTTACTTCACTTTTTTAATTATTTTAACTCGCTTTTTAAGTTATTTCGTGCTAATGTTTCAATGCTATTTCAATAAAACAAAAACTAGAGTTAAACAGATTTCCAACTTCAAAAATATTGGCTCAATTTCCGTTTCAACTTGTGGTTGAGGAATGGTTGACTTATGTTTGACTTTTTTTTGACTCATTTCGTATTATTGTTGAGTAGTTATATGCTCATTTTGAAATGAATTTTGATTTAATTTAGCTCACTTCTGATTCACCTTTGACTTAATTTTGATACAATTTTGACTCACTTAGACTAATTTTCAAGCAAATATTGATATCCTTTCACTTATACAGGTCGGATTCGATTATCCGGAATTTAATTTTTCGGTATTTGTTTCTATTTTTTTCCTAAATTTTACCTTCACCATCCCATACCCTGGCATATTTATTACCATTAATGTAATTTCCGGCTTGTTTGGGACATGTTCGAATTGAATAAAAATTATCAATGACAAATTTATTTATTTTTTTTTGCTTCTCAAGATTTTACCTTTTTTGGCCTCAGAAATAATTTCTGGTTACATTGGTGGCGAACCAGCCTGTGGCTGAAAGCCACCCTAATAAAACAGAAAAAAAATTCTGATTTTGCAGTGCATACAAGTACATACAAGTAAAGTAACAAAACGAAATATTTATTTTATGTTCATTAATCGCAAATTTGAATCATTTTTCTGTGATTCGAGTATCCGGAAGATTCGATCATCCGGAATGAAATATTTTTTGATGTTCCGGATTATCAAGTCGCAATTTTTGATACATTCTTGACTTATTTTTTGTGCAGATTATGAATTTTTGACTATATTTCAATTCATTCTTGACACATTTTAAACGGGTTTTCGGGCAAACTTTTAATTATATTTTGCTAAGTTTTAATTTTATTTTACCATATCTTTTAAATATTTGACTTATTTTAGTTTAATTTCATTTTATCTTTCGACCTTCTTTAATTTTTTTCCTACTCATTTTTGACTAATTTAACTTATCATTTCAAATTTTACCGCAATTTTTGCTCATTTGGGACTCATGTGTGACTTTTTTGTGACTCATTTTGACTTACTTTTGTCCAAATTTTGTCTAATTTCATTTATCATCTGTTTCCATATCTCGGCTCAGTTCTAATTCTGAGTTATTTTCACACATTTTTGACTCAATTTTCAATTCAAATTTTACTTATTCATGCTTTTCCTAACTTTTCCTTACTTTGAATTATTGTAGGTTTGATTTTTACTCACTGTTAACTCATATTTGATTCGATTTTGATGAATTGTGGACTTTTCAACAGTTTTGTTCCGTTTTTCTATTAACTTTTGGTTTATTCATAATACAACACTCTCTCCACACAATTAACTTAACTTCACACTCATCACTTTGCCTTATCTTAACACATCATTCAATTGTTTAGTAATTTTTAAGTGATTGTTGACAAACTCTTGACGTATTTGGTTCATATTTGATTACTTGTTGGTTTTATTCTGCTTCATTTTTGTTCCACATTGCGGTTTACTTTCATCTTTTTCCTCTTTCAACTCTGACTCTTTTTAACTTTTTTAAAAATTCACTTTTTTATTTTATTTTTCATCATTTTCGGCATATCTTTGAGTAATTTTCATTCATTTTTTCACAAAATTTTGACCACATTTATTTACTTATTTTGACACATTTCGATCACGCATTTATAATTTTATTTTATACATATTATCGAACAGTTTTTAATATTTGAAATTATCTTTGAATCATTTTCGACTATAATCCTTTTTGTTTTACTTATTATCGACTAATTTTGACTTATTTTGGATAAATCTTTGATGAAATCTTTTTGATGCTTCATTTTGATGACTATTTATAGTATTTATCATTTTCAGTGTTTTTCAATACACTTCACCACACTTTCGGCTTGCGGCTGAACAATTTTGGTATAATTTACATTCCAACAATTCTGGTTTGTCTAATAGCAATTAGCTGTACAGTGATTTTGCGTGTGGTTGTCACTACTCCTCTGGGGGTGCTGTTATCTCATTATCAGTTTCTAGTTCTGTAAAATCTTTGTACGGATTACTAGTTACAGTAGAAATTGCAAAATTTTATTTCATTATTCATGATGCGCAATTTTTTGTTGTGATTTTAATAACAATTCTACTAAGGTAATGCTGAAACCCTCGAAGCAGGCATTTCCCAGGAAAGATCAAACCTCCGGTCGCTATTAGCCTAACCACTTTGATATTTTCCTTATTGGTTCAAAGAAAGGAATGCTTCCATACTGTTACATTTCTATGTGCAGAACAAAATCCAAAATTGTAAACACCAGTTGTTACAGGAATTGGTCGTTTTCACAGCACCGGCTAGCAGAGAAATAGGTCTTCCATCCGTCTCACAATCGAACTATAACGGTAACAGAGGCAGAACGGTGCACTCGTTGTCGCGATTATTGCCGCTAATGAGTTTTTATTTACCGTACAGAATCGATTTTTCTCCCGGCGCGACGTCCGGAGAAAATGCCTGCGCCTGTTGTTTTAATGCTCCTTGTGCTTGTCGTTCGACAATGTGGGGCGCGGAAGCGCATGGTTGATAAACCCATGTAAGTCGACGGCGGGTGCAGGTAATCCTTATCCGCACCAGGAACTGTCAAACGATCGCCCCATGGAAAAGGAGGTTATCGCCAGCGCAAGATCATAACCGATTATAACTTCATAAGTAACCCTCCATTTTCCGTTAGGTCGGTGCTAGGCTAGGGAAAGATTCATTGTGACATTCGCGGAATTTCTCACTCTTGTAGCGAGGATGGTTTCATTTTTTTGTTTAATTATACTGCAACAATAAGTGCTCGGGGTTCGTGTAGCTTTCCAGGTGTTACTGAGGGAGGGGGGGAGGTAGCAAAGGAGAAATATTTCACAAGCGCGCTCTCCAACGGAGATGAGTGCTGATTGGATTGGTCCACGCCAGGAGATAATGTCAATGCGCATTCCACCTTTCCATTGCAGCACGCGGCAGTCCGCGGTTGCAGAGAACGTCACAGTGGCGATGCAGTGAAACCGATAGGGCCCTAGCCTAGGCTGGAACGCCTGGATGGTTCGGATACCATCACGATGTTATTTTCCCGTCGAAGATGATGGAAGCTTGCTGGCGACTTCGTTTCAAAAGGGTCTCTTTATTAGAAAGGATTTTTGCTGCTGTACGAGTTTTCTGTTAAACGGAATTTATCCCTTGTAAAGCTTGATGATAGAAGGGGTTCCACGTCAATTCACTGACCATTAGCGCCTTCTAAGATTACAGTGATTTTTTTAGGTTTGATGACATCGGTAATTTGAGCCAGTATGCATAATTGGAACAAATACAGAACAAATTTACGGTGAAAATTTGAACAAATCCTTACATTTTGAGATCCAAGGTAAAACATTTTCTTTATGCCAGCTGGACACTTCCGGAAGAGGTTGAAGAACAGAGTTGAAAGTTATTCTTAATCGTAATCTTCACATAAATTATGATTAAAATTTTATGAACCACCCGATCGTTACAGAGAAGCAGTTGTAAAATTATGAAGCGAATCTTTTTTCTATTATCTTCTAAAAAAAGCTCTGAAATTATTTATCGTCGAATCTAGAGAGTGGTTTAACTTAAATTAAACTCTCATAAGGTTTTTTTTAATACACCAACGAGTATGATGTAATGTCAATGAAAAAAATCTTTCCAAAGAGATCTCACCTTTTCACAGCAAAGTGTATTTCATAACATCCGCGATGCAATCCACTGAACAATTCTAGCAAATAGGCTTTGGGTAAATAACACTATAAAGGGTTCCAAGCAATTGCAACTGGAAAATAAGACCTAAAATCTGTACAAAGGTTACCGGTTTTTTTTATCTCTTCACGATAGCTGGAATAAAATGCAACAGTCATGTTGGCGATAGCACAGCTCTCTTAGTACATCTTAATAATATTTCACATTACACAAGCGATATTAAGATTCTCCTGTTTATGGGCGTTAATCGTGAATTATAAGCCTGCAATAAACCGATGGATGCGACGTCCTTGGTTGTCTCGTCATTATTATATTTTGAAATAATGCTGAATCTCTGCCAGTTAAATAGTTATAGAAAATTACACGCTTGGTACTAGCAGTTACCTATTAATTTTTATGTGTAAACATAAAAAAATGATTCGCAGTCAGTGGTGATAAACTATTATCAGTTGGTAGTTTTCCCGAATGATTAAACAATGGCCATTAAAAACGTATTACACTGAATTTTCAGTATACCAACTGAGGTAGACAAACTCAATCGTATTATGAAGTATTAAGACGCCCCGTTAACATCCCAAGCCTTTGGAACCTGCATCATCATCATCATTATCCGCGGTCGCCAATAGACCAGAACCTTCTACCTGTAAGTCAGCCTACCGGATTACGGTCCCCACGGTACTGCCCTCGCAACGGTTCGCTGATAGAGAGGTACATTATTTGCCATTACCGATAGCATTACGTCCTGCAATTGCGCATTGTTTGCCTTTCGAGCAACGATAATGGATTCCATCGGGGCCAAAGGAAGAACGGGACCAGAAATGTAATTTAATGAATTTATTAGCGCACTCACAGCGTTCCCTACATTCTGACTTCCAGGTGCCATTCGGCTTTTGTGGCCAAGATCGACGCGATGTCGGTGAGGCAACCTCTACTCCCTCCTTCCTTTGCGTTCGACAAAAGTGGACATGACAGTTCAATGGGTTTTGATTGCTTGCCGGCGCGCAACCAAGTAATGAGTGGCTTGTTCGGTGTTTGGCGGAAGAGGAACTCCCGGTTCGGAGCAATAGATCATCGCAAACCGGGACGAAACAATTGCCTAGGGTCATACATATGCAGCAGTGTCTGCAGGTGCTGGACCTGTTACTACTGCCAGCGGAACCAGCAGCGCCCCTGGTGTCCTGGGCATTGTGCGCAGGCCTGATTGGGCCGATTTGACAAATGAGATGATAAATAGTAGAGCGGAACGAAAGAGATCTTCTTTTCACGCCATCATCCCAGGGAACTGAGTGTTTTTGCTAAGATTTATGCACTCTGTGGCCATGCTCCCTTGGAAATCAATTTCGATTGTGGTTGATTTATTATGTTCACATGCATAAATATGCATTCAATAGAATATTTAGTTTTGGAACTATTTTCAGTTCATTCGTTTTTGAAGTAGAATACTTCTCTCAGGAAGTTCGGCTACATAGGGATGTGAAATGAAAATCTAAAACCGAAAAAAGTGAAAAATATGTCCAATTTCAAATGCTAATAAATCGGTTAGTATTCGATGGATTTCCTTCGTTCTTGCAGCAATAGATTGGAAAATCTTCTAAGATTCTTCCCAAAATAAGATAATTTTAATTTTATTATTCACACTATTGTACTATTGAAAATAGTCAAGCCTTGTCAAAACGAAAAATTCGACCTCTGATTGGTCGTTATATGCTTGCTTCCCAAGCACGGTCGACAGGATCATATACCTTGCAATTGAAAACATGCTATTTGGCCTATATAAGAGCCTGTTCCTGCCGGAGCCGCTCATAATAGTTCTATACAGCGACAACAGCAGTCGTCCTTCCTTAGCAGCAGCACTATCCCTGTGGTTGGTCACCACGTCTCAGGAGCAGCGCGGTTTTTCTCAGCGTGTGTCGCCAGACAGCCATTATTCCCCCCGTGTTGGTGCAGCATGAAGATTGCCATCAGGAAATCCAATTTCGGAAATCAAAATGCCTTTTTCAAGGCAAATAAACAAGTCATTGAAAGTTAGTAATTTTTGTCAACGCAAGCAAGCATTCTGTGTTGCATCCTAGCAATTTAAATTTGTCGCACCCGTCTAATTTACTGAATGTGAAAAAACTTCCACAGTGCATGTTGTTCGTGTATCTTAATTCCCCCAATGTTAGGGCAGCTCAAAGGTTGTAATTAGCAACCGATTTTGAACCGCAACATGCTTTTTTCAAGGCAAATAAAAAAATAATTGAAGGTTAATAATTTTCTGGCATCAACACAAGCAGACATTCTGTGCGGGATGCAATCAAATTCTGTTGTAGTTGTCTAATTTTCACTTTATTTAGTAAACCCCCCAATGTAGGGGCAGCGCAAAGGCTGCTATCAGCATAACCGACATTGAATAATAAACTGCCCTGTTAGTACGCATTCACGAAGTCGATTCAATCAATCAGCATAAACAGAATTTCGTCGTCTCCCAGCTGCCAAGTTGCAACAAGATGCAACACGCAACAGCGAGCAAACGAAATCGCTTGATGTTACAAACCGCAATATGATACGGGTTAAAACCGTTGCGTGTGTGAGAGCACCATCGATGTTTATTCGCTGGATACACTATCTACTGTCTACTGAACGCAATAATCTGCTTACATGCGACACGGGGACGGGAACATTTTCTTCAACCAAGCTACACAACACGACACAAAACATGTTATTTTGTTGCTTCAATGAGAGTGCTATCGGTCCGGCTCGACAGAATGTTCACAAGAAATCATTTTTGTGCATCCGTGCTACGAAACTGAGGAAAAACTTTAGAAACTGAAAAAAGAGGTGGAGCTTATCAAATGATCGCTCTGAACCAGAATGAAGTCACACATATTTTTCAAGTTATACAGCTCTACTGATGGCTGTACATTAACCTACAGCTGAGCGAATCGGTTCGCGTCGCTTTTCGCGTCTATTATGGCAGAGGCCTAATGGGAAAGTTGTATCATTTTGTTCAGAAGAATATTATTGTCGGTAATATTACAGAGATGCGATTGCGTAAATCCGATTTTGAATTGAACAATTGTTCTTTTGGGAACAAATAAAACACTTATTTGAAGAGTTAACAGCTTTTGGTACCAATAGCAGTATAGTGACAGCCTCAGTGGTAGATGCAGGTGCAGCCGGTACTTCCCTGAGGCCGATGTAAAGGTAAATGGGAGCAGCACGGCGAAACAGTTCGGGTTATGCTTAGACGCGCGTCATTTTTCGTTGTTGATATTCTCCACATGAAACGACGCGCTTTCGTATGATAGTGGTGGTATTAGCGGTAGATGCATTTGCCAACACTTCCTCCAGTAAAGCCGTGTCTAGTTTTCAATGTGAAAACACCTTTCTCATTGTGTTTACCGTGCGCCTTAGTCCTCACTATCAAGGTAACACAGAGATGCAAGATAAACACTACATCCTATTATAAATTGAACAATTGTCCTTATAAGGACAACAAATGAATTAATGAAGATTCAATTTTGAATTAGAATACTTTTCTCAGGAAGTTCGGCTACATAGGGATGTAAAATGAAAATCTAAAACTGAAAAAAGTGAGAAAAATTTCAAATGCTAATAAATTGGTTAGTTTTCGATGGATTTCCTTCGTTTTTGCAGCAATCGATTAGAAAATCTTCTAAGATTCCTACCAAATGCATGACATTGCAATTTTATCATTCGAACTATTGTACTATTTAAAACTCTTAAGCCTTTTCAAAACACAAAATTCGACCTCTGATTGGTCGTTATACCGCGCTTTCCCAAGCACGGTCGGCAGAGTTATGGACCTAGTAAATTGGGAATGCATCATTTGGCCTATATAAGAGCTTCATCAGATAATAAACAAACATTTCTTCGGATATTAAATTGAACAACTGAAATTTGAAGAACACAAATGATTATTTGAAGAGTCAATATTTTCTCGTTTTGCGCTATAATCCAAAGTTAATCATCTTCATCTACATGCATACTCTGACTATTATTACGTGTTTGCGTCGCTTAGTGTTTGGCTACGGTCATGCAGAACGCAAATAACGGCGCGATGCGATTCGGCAAAACGAAATCTGTTGAAATGTATAGCTCTACATGCTGTACATTTCACCACGGTAAGGCGAATCGCATCGCGCCGGCATTCGCGTTCTGCATAACCGTAACCTTTGTTCCGTTCCCGTTTAATGATGTCGTATTAAATGTGCATATTACAATTCAGCAGCACTTCAACTTCTCATTTGCACAAAATTTAAAAATATTCAATGAACTTCATTCAAAGTATCAGACAAAAAGAAATTACAATACTGCCAATGAACGGTCAACGTATATTTACTAGAAAAAATGACTGACACGCAAGCAGCCGGGTTATCTTTCTTGTAAAAGTATTCTACTTCAACCTTGCGGTCGTGGCTTTGCATACAACCTTCTTGTGATTTTTCATCTTTAGTTCTACGAATATGTTCATATTTTTACCCGTTTTAAATGAAAAAAGAAAAAAAGCATGGCTTATCTTGTATTTATTACCTGTAAAAAAAAGTGGAAGAGGTTGTTTATACGAAACGACCGCAAGGTTAACGTAGAATTACGACAGCCTGTCTTATGTCAATAATTTTTTGCAATAGCTTTGGAAATACACTCGATTAGGGTAAATCATTTTAATGGTGTGAAGCGATATATTTTTCCGTATTTGTTTCGTATATTATTTTTGCTTTAAAAATAAACGGAATCCGTTGGAAACTAGCTGAGTTCAGAACTTTTGAAAGTGGGCAATATTCGTGACGCTCTCGATGCTTTCGGTTTTACAGTTTGTACCCCTATATATGTTGCCGTAAGACATAATTCTACGTCGAAAACGCACTAATCGATGTGCTCAAGTCGACTCTGTTGAAAGAAACATAAAAAAAATCGTTGATTCAATTCATAAATGTTTGATATTAGTTGTATTTACCAGACAATTGAACTGTGCAGTAACAGTTAATAATTTCAGCCTTGTTAAATGTTTAAAATAAACAAAGCAGAAAGAATTTTAATTTTCCGAAGGTATCGTCGGAATCCATGGTCAAGTATATGAATATGAAGATTGTTTGTATTTCATGATACTGTAAGAAGACGGAGTTTAACCAGAGAAAGGCCGGAATCCTCAATCGGCACAGATGCCCCTTCTGTAAATTGTTATGGACCATGAGTATGATCGAGATGCTGTAAGAAGTGACTGGTTTGTAATGATGAAAACTTAGTAAATTGACATTTACGGATTTGTTTCGCATATACCGCTTGTGATGCACAGTCTTAATGAATCGTAATATACATCACACTGCTGCGCAATTGCAGCAGCATCAAACCGCAATCAAAGTTGCAATTTAGTAATAACCATTCATTATGCTCTTCCAAATATATTTAGCAGCCTTGAAAAAGACTGGTTGCTGCAGTTGCAAATTTATTCAATTATCGCATAAATGGTCCATATAGCGCGCGATATCCGCTCTGACAAAGATTTTTCACGCACGTTGTGGAATGAGATAACTGGAAAAATTATTTCCAGTTATATCATTCTACTACGTTCGTAAAAAAGAGGATGGGCTACGCTGCTCACAGTTTGTCAGTATATAAGCGAAATTTGAGCGTGAAAGCGCATTATTTTATCGTCAACTGTGTACCTGGCAACAAATGTATCATCATTGAGATGGCACCAGAGGCAAGCGACAAAGGAGCCAGGAAATTTGTCACAACAGGTTGTACCCCGTTGTAAGGAGAAACATTTTCGGTTGCTTCCCGGTTGGCGGATTACAACAAACGTTCTACTATTACACTTCCCGCAAGGTTCAGACCGCCGTACGTTTGCTGCTTCAAGTAAATTGTTACATTCTTCTTGTCAACCTATTGTTGCCTTATAAAGGCAACAATAGGTTGACACATGTACCGTGTGTTGCACGGCTTGAAGGAAGATGTTCCCGTTCTCGTATCGGATATAAGGGTCGTAATTATGTCGTAACGTAAATAAATGCTGTGATGTCAAGCAACAACCGTCTTCTTAAAGACGTTACATATTTGTTAATGAAGTGTTATGAATTTTCTAAAACGAACTCAGCGCCGTGAGCAGAACTTACTGAACTTTTCTGTTTGGAATCGGATTTGTTTCGCATATACCGCTTGTGATGCACAGTGTTAATGAATCGTGATATACATCACACTGCTGCGCAATTGCAGCAGCATCAAAACTGCAATCAAAGTTGCAATTTAGTAACAACCATTCATTATGCTCTTCAAAATATATTTAGTAGCCTTGAAAAAGACTGGTTGCTGCAGTTGCAAATTTCATTGAATTATCGCATAAATGCTTCATGGTCCAGATAGCGCGCGATATCCGCCCTGACAAAGATTGAAACCCGGCTTTTCTTTCTTCTTCACGACCAGCAACCAACGTGTGGTATCGGCACAATCATGGGATGAACTATACATAAAACGCAAAGCGCACATTCTTAGTCAACTAGGTATATTCTCGGTCGGTTCAAAATCGTTAAAAATCTGTCCACGTGGTATGTGGATGGCCCCTAATTGTACCATTCTTACTTTCCAGAAAACAGGCTTCACAACAAAAATTCTACGTAGAGGCAGAACGCGTACAACACTTAGTTGGTCTTGTTGCCAGCTCTCCTTCTATAAGCTCTGATGCTCGATTTTTGACTAATTATTATTAATATTTGATTTAAGACCACTGGCTTCTGAATTGCAACGTTTCTGGTTGGTAATTTCTGATTTTCTTAACGATTTTTTTTATTTTTTTTTGTTTTACGGCTTTCGAATTTATTCGGTTTCCAGTTTCCAAACCCTTAAAAATGAAACTTCTCTACACTCTGCTGCCATGTGATAAACTAATTTGCCTTTTAAATTTGTTATTTACAGGTAATTAAACTGTCATCGTTCGAAGGAAACGAAAAATAAACTCGGACAGTACGGCCCCCCTCCGCTACTGTGATCTAATTCAACCGGAAAATGCTTGACTCGCAGAATTCTGTCGACCTGGTGAGTAGGAAAAAGATTTTCACCCCACCCGACGACGCTCTGGCAGTAACGTAGACAATAAGTAGGACACCTCGATCGCTGCACATTCTTCCCGCAAACAAAATCGCGCAACGAAACTTGAAACTTCGGTTCGGTTCACTTTTTCCTACTCTAAGGAAGAACGACGCGGTCCGAGGAAGCGTGACTTTTAGTGGAAAACCGTGTATTATGTAATTTATACAGCTCATCTATTCTTTGCCCGGGTGTCTCATTATTCCTGAAGAAGCTGCGCTACCTTGTAGCGATTCTTGCGGCGACGATGATGCTGTCGACAGCAGCAGGCACGAGAACCGAAACAGGGGTTGGACGGTGCAGCGGGAAATTGACTACACAGATTTGTACGCGAATCCGCGAATTCTTTCCAGCATAGAAATCAAATCACTTCTCAGTGGCCCTGTCTGGTAGTCGGGAGTGGACAGCGAAGAAGGGCAAAGTTGCTTCCCCTCTAGAACGGAACGGTATAATTTCATGCTCATTTTATGTTTACTTGGCTTTTCTTTTCCGCGGTACTGGAAAAGCAGCAGCAGCAGCAGCAACAGAGGCGTGTTTCGACTTTTGTTTGACTGCGGATGGAAGAATTTCTTTCCGCGCGGTCTCAGCTCCGCTCAACCTAACCTATCAGCGTACTTGCAATGGACTTCTCCCTGTTCTGCGTGGTCCTTTCACGGCGTGAATTACCCCATTTGAAGAAAGTGGGACTGGGATGCGAGAAATTGGTCAAAATTCATTTTAATCTTAGTGAGTTATATGTGTAAAATCAGAAATATAACCACTAAAATTGTCGGACCCACAGTGCAACTTATGGTACGCAACAGGCACGAAGCTGTATCCAGAAACTAGTACTAACCGCAAGCAGCACGAACAAAGGTCGATGCAATTTTCGCATCTTGTTGAACACGACGAGGAAGAATGCCTCCTTCTCTCCGGCTCTGTTTACTGGGAGCCCGGTGCGGTACTCAGCAGCTGGGTGGTAATTATTCACGACCACAGCGCGGTCCCGCGGGATACTTTCTTCAATAGGATCAACTAACAGCGACCCACTCCTCGGTTTCCCCTTCAAGAAAAGAAAAAGAAAAATAAAACATAACACCCCATTAATGAAGCATTCATCTACGTGAACAAGAGCTCCAATTCCGTTGACCAACAGCCGTGCAGAGATTGACCAGGTGACCTCCAATCTAAAGACGCTAATGTCTAGCCCAATGTCAGACGTAAAGAAGGGTCCAAAAATATCAGGCAATCAATGGATCAACAGTTCAGATCATTAAACCAAAATGGTGCGCGTCTCTTGGTACGCGTCTGGTCCTGACTGAGCCGGATCGTACGCACTCTGGACAGTGAATAAAACAAAAGATGCTTCCTGGACGTATGGATCATGCCGTCCTTTCGATCAGACGAGTCCAGCGCGTTTCGCTGTCATCAGCATGTCATAAGCACTATCAAAATCCATCAATCAAAAAATTAATGATCACCGTCAGGGAAGCGAAATCTTTCCGGAGGAGCGTAAATAAAGTTGCCAGCTTGGGAGGCTCGTAGGATCCTGGGTAATTTTGGCTGCCGATTTTTTAAGGGTGTCGAAGTTACGACAGTGAATCCCGGATCTTCATTTGAGGACAGGGAAGGCGTTCATAAAACCTTATTAAATCGATACCTGTCACTTTAACTTCAATAATAGAATTTGATTGGATACTTAATTTTTTGACTGTGAACGCTTCATTAATCCCTTTTTAATTGTAGTTTTATTATTTCCACTTTCACTTAAGGATGTGTCCTCATCAGTGTTTTTTCTTAACTTTTGTTGTTTGAGGAAAAAATCTTCATAGAGATAAATTCTTTTGCACCGGTTTATATATTAATTTTAATAGGTAATTGATTCTACATTTTTAAACAAAATCAGTTTGCGTCGCGAATGCGATTTCGTTTAAAATCCTGACTATCAATTACAAAGAAATTAAACGGAACGGCTCCCCTACGCACTTCGGCTGGTTCGGTGGTACGTAGGTACGGGTCAATGCCAAAGCCAAGAGCTGCGCCCTTCCGAAGATGCCGTTGATAGTCGCTCCAGAAATTGCCACACATTAACAGCAACTTCGTGATGATGGTCTGCTCACGACCGTGAAACCCACCGTCGTCGAACGATTCGATCCGGTCCGGTTTTTCATTTGGTCCCTTCGAAAAGCGAGCGATGGCCTGGGCTGGCCCTAACATGCGCTTCACGATCAATATCTGGCTGTGTGGCTGGCAATTACCGGCCGGCTGCATGTGAATCCCACTGCCATCCGATGGACCGTTTTCCGATGAATGTGTAACATTAAATTACTATCAATTCAGCTTGGCAGCCGCTTGCCGACGAGTTCCATTGGGAAAACACTAAATTGCCTCTCCGGGAGTAGCTGGAAATTGTTAACTATCTGCTGCCACTCTATCGCTTCGGAAAGACAACTAAACAGTTCGAAACAACTACGACGAGGACGGCGACGATGATGATGATGATCATCACCATCATGATAAAGCTGATTGGCTTAAGCTGACCGTTTACGCGCGCAGATCTCCGGGTGCAGATCTGATCCGATCTCTTTAATTTCCGGCCGCACGATCGGTTCCCAGCAGTTCTACTCGGTCTACCTGCTTGCACGGTGAAAAAAAAACCACAGCAAAGATCCTCACTAATCCCCAATCTTAACCCGGGGTAGGATTGTGTGTTTGTGCGATGTTACGACATGCTATTAATTATCACGTGTTTACAGCTTCTTTTTTTCTTTCTTTCTTCGCGACTTAGATTGGGTTGATTTACGAGGAAGCGATATCCTAAATATCTGAAATGTATGGAATATTGGAAATCTGTCACCAAAATCGTTAGTTGGGCAAACATTCGTGCTTCCACTTCGGTACCGGCTTTGGCTGGACCTCTCGAACACACGCACAATTTGCCAATAAATCTTAACCCGCGTGGAAGGTAATCCCACCGTTGTTTTCGCTCCCCGTGAAGGCTGTAAATTAAAATTTGATATAGGTCTTACACCGCCGCCGTCGTCGTCCAGGTCCACCGAAGGCCACGAATCAAAGTTTTGCGTTCGTTTCGGACTCCTCCCTTCCCGCTCACATTTCTTCACTAGCGTGATAAAGCGTGCGAGGAAAAAAGAGCGAAAGAAGGGAGGAAATTATCCAATCCCATCAGATAAGCCATTCCGCTATCATAAATAAAGTGGCTTTTCGGGGCTGCTATAGGGCTAATCAACGCAACGCACAGTTCAAATAGCCAGCGCGGAGCTCGTATTCGGGAGGATTGTTTATTTTGGCGTTGGAATGTGTTCGATTCTGTGTGTTGTAAAATATTTCGGCTGAGATTTTCGGTTGGGAGACGGCAGGAATTGGCCCAAATTATAGAGGCGTGCGCGCGGTCGGTTTAAACAGGCCAGATGCCATTTACCAGCTTACCCTATCTAGTTGCTATCGAACCTTTCTCTCCGGATGGTATTCCGAAAATAACCATTTTGAAAGGAGAGGGTTTACTCGTTTGCTATTCTGGGTTGCAAAATGGCATTGGACATCAAATTTTTATTCGAATGTTGGGGTTCTTTGAGCATAATGTTCATAGGATTGAATTGCAGCGAGTTGAACCTCAACAAAATTATTGTTTTCCATACCAATTTACTTAAATTTACTTAAATTTCTAGAAATTGTGGTTTTTTTAGGTATATTTTATTGATCTTGCTGAATAAAGTCCCAAATTAAACTGCATCACGGAAAAACGCTGTAGAAAATTACCTGGTTAACCGATCTTTTTTAAACTTTTAGATAATAAAAAAGAACCCATAAGTAAGCTTTTGGCATATGCATTTATTATAACCTCAATGCCATAATCGTACGCTCACACCTTACATTTTACTTTACTCATTGTTTTGTACAACAACTGATTGCAGTTTTTTATGTACGGAAACCCCCTTCCTTTTCATTTCCTTCTCAGATTTGACTTCCTTGGGATGCTTTAATAGTGCCTTCTTTATAATAGTCCAATATTTTTCGATAGGCCTTAATTTCGGTTTCGCTCACATGTTCTTGGGTAGCAATGTGACCCCATTTGATTCCTACCACTCCAGGACATAATTTAAATAATGTTATGAAGCTAGATCCGGTCAGAAAACCGTAGGTTCATCGTGTTGTTTCAACAGTTCTTTTGCCACATGAGCAGATCACTTGCCCAACCAGATATCTCTTGGCAAACTTCGAAAGTTTTTGCTTCCTTATTTCCTCTGGCATATTAAACTTGTGCTGGACAGTGAAGAACAATAGCCCCGGGAGCTACCAGAAGTCCACCTTGACGTAAGTTTCATCATCCATGATGAAACAAGGAGGCTTCATCAGCATTTGTGTGTACAGTTTCCGGGTCCTTGACTTTCCCACCGTATTTAGCCGTTCGTCACGATTTGGAGCCTTCTGCACTTTGTACGTATGCAGTCCCTCCCGGGCTCTCTGAACGAGAGACTTGAACAGATTCAAATTTTTGGTCATATTACTAACCGAAGCATTGGGATTCCGTGTTAATGCCTTCACAACACGCTTGTGATCTTGGTCACTAATAGAACATCCATTCTGACCGCATTTCTCGCTCCGTTCAAAGCTCAGAGTTTCGTAGTAACGTTTGATCATACGGTTCCGAGTCGTTTTCCGATGTCCCAATGAGAGCGTTGATGATTTTCCGCATGCTCGAGCGGAAATCAATTCGCGACATTGCTTTTCGGGTGACTAGATTTTCCTAGTTTCCAGTTTCCGGATAACCATAAAAATACAGTGTAAACATTATACTCCAAACTACTTCTACCCAAATTTTCACAACAAAATATCCAATGGGTAATTTTTTACAGTGTTTTTCCCGTGATGCAATTCGATGTTGGACATCCTTCATTCAGTGTGCCGAGAAAAATTTCAAAACCACTGATTTCCCTGACCTTCCCGACTAAGATTTGAAATTACCATTGCTCTTTGATCTAAGAAATTTGATAAACGGATTTCAAAACTATGCGGTTTTTTATTTTAAATCTCAAGGTCACGCAGTTTATTGCGCACCACGTATAGGGCGACTCTTTTGATATCTTTGTGTACAGTAAGTTGTGTAACTATTTTTGGGATGTTTTGAATATTTTTCGAAACAATTTAGAGCCACTTTGAAGACATCTTTGAGATATTTTGCAATCATTCCTAAGTCATTTTGACACATATTTTAGACACTTTTTATGGTATTCTTCGAACATATTTTCCATCGATTTCTCTAAAAAACTTTCATTAAAATATTGGAAATAGAATATTACTCAGATTATTTTTAATTTGCCAAGGTGCTCTTTTTTGAATCGATGTTTAATAAAATTCTTCAAAAATTACCTTTCAATAGAATTATATCTTTTCTTGGTAAACATAGTGTTTAGTACAACCTACAGTATGTAGTACAATACAATTGAATGCTATGAAGTAAACGGCATTGTAAACGGTATAATTCGTAGATATTTATCAGGAAAAAACAGTTAGTTTCTATTTATCTGTGTAAAAGTTCTTTGATGTCCATAGGAATGGGCGTCCCGCAAGGAAGTAATACAATTCCGCTTTTAATTCTTTTGTATGTCAATGACTAGTACAGACTCTGGTCTGGAACTACTTTTTTATCCACACCGTGACATATAGTTTAACACAAAAAGAGTCATTTAAATTTGTTTCCAGTATTATTCAAAACTACCCGATTAGCCAAAAATATCAGGATTATAACGAATCTTGATATTTCGTTGCGAACCTTTTGTATCAACCCCTGCGCAAAATTACATAAAATCTTCTCGGCATTCGTAGTTCAAGTTTTTATGTAAGATCAGAGGCGCAGCTACGTTTTTTCTATCAATCGATCACGCCAGCAATAAGTACTGGTCGATTTTAACATATCTAAAACGTGATAACCCAGGCTGAGACATATGGTGAACAAACCGCTTTGACACGTGAGTTATTTTATTGTGGCGTTATACACTTTTAGTTGTGTGAAAATGTCTGATTTATTGCAAAATAATCGTCTTTTGCGGTGAATGCTACGTTTCTCATTCTTCATTCAAATAAAACGATGACTAAAGCGCATCGAGAGTGAAAAACGTGCCATAATTGGTTCCGTCGCTTTGTAGGCGGTAATTTCGATGTTGACGTTTGACCCGTCAAAAATCTTCGAAGACGCTGAATTGTAGGGATGGTTCGATAAGAATCCATGCTAAACGCAGGAACAGCCTACTTCGGTAATGATTTACAATGACCGATTTAACTTATGGAATGTAACGAAAATTGATACACCTATCCTGTGTAAACTGATGACTTTCAAAGAAAGCGAGAAGGGTTGTTGTTACATGGCTTTGGAATATACAATTGTGAATGACAATAATAATTGAAAAGAAAAGCTTTTTGAGGCTTTATGCCCCAACGCTTTCGCTTTCTGAAAAACCTGGAGATGCCACTATATGTATAGAGGCTGTCTATAAATCACGTTCTCAATACTAATGTCCTTAAGTATCCTTAAGCGTTACGAATTGTTACTTAGGGAGGGGGGTGGTGGGTAGTAAGGTCAGCGTTACGTAACAAAAAATCTCTGGATTGACTCTCCTGAAACGAGCATTTCTGTTGATCAATATCTTCTACAGCGTTACGTAATTTTTATGAGGGGGTATTGGGGTTACGTTTCGTTACATATGAGGGGACGGGGGTCCAAAAATTGGATTATTGTATATTTGTATAGTTGTCCTTCTTCTTCGATAATATCGTACAGACTGGTTTTCTTACGCTACATTTTTAGTTCTATTTTTAAAACTATAATAAATCACAAACGTCGTTGAATCCTCTTAGGCAGAAACTGAGCGGATTGTTATAGCCTTAGCATGTCCTGTGGCCGGGTATGGAAATCATTGTTCTGTATCGCAACTGGCGCTGGGGAACGTTTATTTGAATTTGCAGGAGAAGCTCTGAGCAGTCAATGGTGCTTATTACGGGAGTCACTTCACGGTGAAATATATTTCACTCTCACGCTCACTTCACTTTTTTAGACCTATTCCCGATTCCACCTCAAGTGAGGTTGCAAAAATCACCTCCGTGGAGTGAGATTGACAGTGAAGTGAAATTGAGAATAGGACAAGTGAAATGAGATTGTTTCCCAGCTCAAAAATGTCTAAGCCCGAGAAAGTCGTTTTTTCTCGTTTTTTTTAGATAACACCAGATCTTGACGTGTTCTGCATTTCTAAGACATTCGGCATCAAAAAAAATGTTTTTTTCGGTATCGCAAATTTACTGAACTAGTTTGCATTTTTTTCATCGGGCAAAAAATGAAAAATTGACCGCTTCAAGGCACGGATCAAACTTTGATCCGCTTCGTTACTGAAGAATAAATCCAATATTTACCATTAGATCACAAATCAATCAACTTTAAGACTTATGGCAGCTTCGTGGAATCATTTCACCGTTCAAAATGGTCGTGAAATAATTCCACGCGAAACGTCGCTTTTTCCGTTCTCACTTCACTGATATGACACTCATAATAACCCAGATTCCACGGCAGATGTCCCTTCGCGACGTTTTTCTCACTTACGTGAGTCCCGTAATAGGATTTTGTTCACTTCACTCTGATTTCACCGTGAAGTGACTCCCGTAATAAGCACCAATATTATTTGTTAGGACGTCGAATCTTTAAAGTTCTAGACGCCTTGTTGAGAGTTATTACAGATCAATTAGGCGACATCGTTGCGGGTGGTCTGGCAGATGTACAGGATCATTCCACGGTAGACGACGAAGAGCAGAACATAAAAAACATTTTTGAATTCGCTCAATCCGAATAACCTGAGAGGTATGGTACGGGGCCCATACTGGAGCAGCGTATTCTAGAACACTGCGTACTGAAGCACAGTACAGTGCCTTGAGCGCGTACACATCAGTGAATTGTGAAGTATTGCGGCGAATGAATCCGAGGATCGAGAAAGCTTTGGCGCTAATGGCGGAAATGTGTTGGTTGAAACGGAGCTTAGAGTCGATGATGACAGCCAAGTCGCGAATAGACTGCACACGGTCCAGTGGAGTAGTGTCGATATTGTACAGATGATTGATCGAATTATGACTGCGACTGAAACTGATCACTTTGCATTTGTTGATGTTCACGTGCATCCCGTTCTGCTTGCACCACCGTAAAAGAATATCGATATCCATTTGTAAACATATGCAATCCAACATGGACTAAATAACTCGGAAGATTTTTAGGTCGTCGGCGAACAGCAGCTTACCAGAAGAAATTTGTTGGCACAAATCGTTGATGAAGAGGACAAAAATCAGTGGTCCCAATACGCTTCCCTGTGGACAGGATGTCGAATTTTCTGGAGCGTGCAGAGTTCACTTGGACGAATGCGCTTTTTCCGGTCAAGTACGACATTAACCAGTCGGATATCCAATTGGGGAAGCCCATATGCCTCAGTTTCTCAATTGCGAAGGTGTGCGGAAAGGGTATCGAATGCTTTTGAGAAGTCGATATATACCGAGTCCACTTGATTACGACATTCAATTTCACGGAAGAGTACGTTGGTGTAGTATAGCAAGTTAGTTGTTGTAGAGCGATGCGGGACAAATCCGTGTCGATGATTCGATATTATCGATTTCGCTGCAGAGAGCATGGCCTCATGAACCATAGATTCCAGGAGCTTCCCTAAACAACAGAGAATTGATATTCCGCGATAGTTTTCTATCGGTTCGGTAGTACTTCCTGATTTGTGAACGGGTA
Organism: Wyeomyia smithii; assembly: GCF_029784165.1. Taxonomy (NCBI): domain Eukaryota; kingdom Metazoa; phylum Arthropoda; class Insecta; order Diptera; family Culicidae; genus Wyeomyia; species Wyeomyia smithii. The sequence goes on from NC_073696.1 coordinate 255,933,871, forward strand.
TCATTTTGGCCGTTTTCCATAAGGTCGGAAAAGTTCTTTCATTCAGTGATTGATTAAACAACAACGTTACCGAACCAACCAGCGACTCGGTGCACTTTTTTAATACAATAGGAGCTAATCCATCTGTTCCAGCACTTTACGAATCGTCAAGTTTAGTAAGCACTATGAACACATTCTCACGAGAAAAGTTAAAAAACGGTAGACTGATGTCATGAGAAAGTACGTGCTGAAAACAACCAGGGTGGGGTTGGGGCGGCACTGTGTTAAACACGCTTTCAAAGAAGCACGAAAAAAGGTTTGCGGAATCTTCGGGTGTGCTGGCAGTAGCTGCTTTGTAAATCATATCGTCCGGCACGGGGTTACTAGCCCTTTGCTCTTTAACAAATTTACAAAATGCTGTAGGATTATGCTTCAGGCTCGACTGCAGTTTATTTAGGTAACCTGTGTAGCATATCGTTACTAGTTCCTTATAGGCTGTTTCTGCAAGGCCTGCAACCTACGACGACTGGCTTGTTAGGCCAGCATCGTACCTCGAGAAAAGCTGAAAGAGTACAGCTGACCACCAAGCGTCTCAATAATAGCTTTTTTTTTTTTCAAAATTATCGCCCCTTGTGGCAGCGATGTACAAACCGGGAAAATTTCAAAAGTGCGATAAATATCCCCGCAGGCTCACACTGAGACCAAATCGACAAACTGACGGCGAAATTATATGCTGAATATTATCTTCGCTGGTCGCTTCTTCGACATTCGTGCCACGTGGCCAGTCCGTATGTTGGAATGATTAGTATATCTCGTGGCTAATGCGTCTGCGACACACTTTATTCTCCAGTTTTCCGCCAAGTATTGAACGCAGGATCCTACGTTTGAAGTTTCCAGGATCCTACGTTTATGACCGTAGAATACACCCTGATTTTCTCGGTGTTCTGTAGAGTGCAGACTTCGTGCGGACATGCATGCTGCGGAATCTCAGCAGGCTACGTAAGCCATGAAAGCTCCTGTTTGCGGCTGCTATATCCATCTCTTCACTTCGCGGCTAACATCGTGCTGAACAAATTCGTCTACTACTTTATAGATACCACCATCACATAGTGGTCGAAAACGGCAATTTGACAAACTTAATTCATTTGTGCTTTAACGGTTTATGTTAGCCAAAGACAATGTTCATAAGAATTGTTAACGGAATATAACGGAAATGTTGATAAGAATTTTTTTTGATCATGGCCTACTATCATAAAAATGAAAAATCTAACTTTTGATATAGCGAAGATCCATGAATAGTTTCTTTAGCAAAGTTGCAGAACTTTTCAAAATATGAAACTTTGCCGAAGATATTAAATTTCTATGACGTCTATTTATTGAAATAGAAATCATTTTCGCTGTCAACCCCTTCAAATTTAGTTTTTCTGGCATAACTTTTGAAAAAAAATTTTTTTTTTCAAGAACATAATGTTTTAGAAAAATATGACCAACATAAAAACACAAGTTTTTTTCGAAGACAGCATGTTGCTACAATCGTTCTATACTATGTTAGAGCGTTTTCCCATTAATTTTTTTCCCAGATTTGAATGCATATGGGGGAGAAAGAGGCAAACCGGTGCACATCATCAAATACTTTTTTTTAAAGCTTAGACCATCAGTCATCAGTGCATCAGTACCAAGACTCAACAAACTTTAGCACTCTCTACCAACGACCATGTTCCTTGTTTTGGTAGCGTTAATGGTAAGTCTAATTCAATAATACCGTTTCTTCGCACGCCAACTCACCCTACTGCATCCAACAACATATTCGAGAGCCCGTTTTCTTGCTTTTTGCCATCCAACGTCACAAACACGTCCGCTGTCCTGACAGCCTAATAAGTTTTGTTGGGAGTCCATGCTCAAGCATAATCTGCAACAACTCGGTGCGTTCTACTTAATCGTACGCCGCCTTGATGATGTGTTTGCAAGTTGTGTTCTCGAAGCTTGTCGAGAATATGAGGATGAACAACTTCTATTGAGAGTATCGAGGTGAACAACTTCTAGAACAACTGCTGTGAACTCTGTGAACAACTTCAACTTCAACAAAGGCCTAATAGGATGCGGGAGAGAATTTTATATGCGCAATTGAGGAGGGTTATATCTCGATTGTTATTACAGTCTGGTCTATATCCTTTCTCATAGATTGGGCACCTGAGTCCTTTCAACCCGTCTGTAGGTAGTTTCTCCTCAGCTATGCGCTCAAGATAATCTGGTGAATCGCATTATGCAGTCGTTCGTTCCCGACTTTGAAAAGTTAAGCTGGTAAGCCAACCTTCCCAGCGGCTTCTTGTTTTTTCAGCTCTTTCAGTTTTTTTTTCCTCGTACAAGGTTCGCAGATCCACAGCTTGTCCGTCCTCCTCAATTTCTCTCCTGTTCTTCTCGATGAGTCTCCTACGTTGACACCTTTGACACCATTTCGAAGTGCTATTTCCAACGCCTAGCTATCTACGACTTATCGGTAATCAGGTTTGCTTGCCTGTCATAACACATGGCAGTAGCTGGTACGGTCTGGTTTCTGATTCCGCTAATCGCTCTACAGAAGCTTCTCGTGTCATGCCTGGTGAAGCCGTACTCCGCTTCCGCGAAGACGCGTTCGTAGTGTTCACGCTTCTTGCAGTGTTGGAGCCTCTTTTCGGCAGCTCTAGCTTCTCGGTATCTCTTTCGCAACTGACGCGCCACACGGTTTGCTGTTCTTAATGTGTTAGCGTAGGTCCGATTTTCCCCCGTCATTTCTACGTGTGGTTTTCACTGCCATACATAGAAACTCTCACGCTACGTCACTGACTGCGTTAGGGATATGCTTCCGCTACTCGTTGAGTGTACTCTGCAGCAACTCCTTCCGTTCATAGCCTCTGGATGTTCAGACGTATCTTCCTCTTCGATTTCTATCAAAACACGTTGAACAGACGGGTGCGAATCCTGTCTACCACGAGATAGTGATCTGAATCGACGTTTGGCTCCCGAAAAGACCACACATCGATGACGTCTGAAAAGTTCCGGCCCTCAATATGTGGTTGATCTGGCAGGCTTTTCTATTACGGTTTCTCTAGGTGTGCTTCCAAATGTTCCGAAGTGCAAAATAGGTACTACAAATGGCCATTCCCCTGGCTGTAGCGAAGTTCACTAGCTTCAATCCGTTGTCGCTGGTGGTAGAATTAAGGCTTTGCCTACCAATAACGGTGCGAAAGAATTCATATCTTCGACGACGATCTTTATGTTACTGTTCACTCCTCCTTTACGCCGTTGGTTTTATCGTTTGTAGGCGCGTACACGTTGATAAGGCTGTATTTGAAACATCTGCTCTTGATCCTCAGTGCGCATAGTCGTTCATTATTGGGCCTTCACCTCATGACACGCTTCAAAATCTGCGTTAAACCGGAAAGAGAGAGTCACAAGAATAATGTCGGAAATCACGTAATCCTTAGGTTTGCAACAACGGTAATACAAAATCAGGTCTGCGATTCGCGCAAAACACGTGTTGGTTAGAAAAATCGCGAGAAGAACCTTGTAAATCGTAATTTAGCAATGAGTTTTGAACTCAAAGCAGTGCTAAAATCAGAAAATTCGCGATATGCATTCTGCGTTGAAAAAGACATGATTAAAATTACTGAATTCGTAGGGTAGAAGCACCGGTTTTGGCCATAGCACCAGTTTTGGCCAAGATAGAATAAAATTGATAATTGTGAAAAAGGTATCTTAGATTACTCCTAATTCAAAGTCTCCTATTGAATCTGCTGATACTATTCAACAAAACTATTGCAAACTTAAACAAAGAAATATGCGTATTTGAGTTTTAATGAAGGGACTAACTATGCTTTCTCCAGTTCACTATACAGCCTAACGTTTAGGTAGTTTGCAAGCTATTTTTAATAGAGCATAACTTTGTTTAAATTTGCTCATTTCTATAACAAATCTTGTTACCAGCATCAGGCACAACTAACTACAGCACATGGATCAAAAAAAAGTAGACATTTTGGTGTGATTTTTCTCTGCAATATCAAAATTACCTACAGCTTCCAAAAACGTTCATTGATTCATTCTTGGCCACATATTAATGCAATTCCATGATTCATAATCCTGATATTGGCCATATGTAAACAAAACCATGGTAACGTATTGATGTTTATGCAAAACATGATATGTATGCAGTTTTTCGGGCTGATATTGTAATCGCATGAGATATGTAAAACTACAAAACTGGTTTGGGATTAGAAATTCTCCGTTTGTTCAGATTATTTACAAATCTGTAACTTCATTTGTATTTACCAAAACTAACGTTTCGGATTCTCAACCTTAACTTGACTATAATGAATGGCACTTGAGTTACCGAAGTTGATGTTAGCAAATAATACGAAAAAGTTTCTATGTGAAAAATGAAAGAACGGAACCTCTTAATGTAGATCAATGACAGACGAAAAATTAATATAGGTCAATGATGCGATGTCAGTGTTATTAAACATCCTACTATGTTTAAACGAAATCTAACTAGAAGTAACTTTGCCCTGCTAGCTATGTGTGAATAGAATATCATTATTTAGTTTGATTATTATATATACTGGCCCTTTGGTTAGTACAAAAACGAGGATTTTCTGCTGGTAAAATATATCTATATGATAAAGTCAAAATATAAAATAAATTCGCGTGACTTCAATTTTTTCGCGAATTGGCCACAATAGGAGACCCAAGTGGCCAATTTAGAAATGCTATGGCCAAAACCGGAGCCTAGAGAAGTTTTTTGATTGGAAAATATGTAAACAATACAACATAATTTGATTATTTAAACTCATTGTTAGTGCAGAATATAGGCGATTTCATCTGATTTTCCCGTTGAAATTATTTAATTACATGTTTTTCGAAGGAAGAAGGACTAATATCTCTCATACATAGCATACTATGGCCAAAACCGTGCTCTTACCCTAATTAAATTTCACGTCAAGAAAAACAAAAATCCTCAAAACTTGCATAAAACATACGGAATTCCGAAAAAAACATTTTCAATTCAAAAATGTGTTGTGCTTTAAAATAAACAGCAGCCAAAAACAGCATAAACTCGCGTTAAATCTATAAGGATGTAATGACAAAAACTTTCTCACAGAGCCCGTTTATTCTTGAAATACGATAAGAATAAAAAAATAATAATATATCGCTATAAACTATTAAAAATCTTCCTAAAATTTGATTCGAAAGTGTCGCAGGCGATTAAAAAGTAGTTGAACGAAACCATTTCTAAATTTGCAAAAACTGAAACCACAGAAACGTTCCACAGCACAATTCACTAAAAACTTTGTGAGTTCAATACAAGTATGTTGAGAGAAATAGTTTTTAGTTAAACGAAGCAGAAAAAAATACCGAATCAGCATACAATATATGACAATTGAAAAGCCATGCTAACAGAATTAATTTGAATGTTGAAAATTCATTTGACTATCTGGTGCAGGCGGTTTTGCTAGCTCAGCTCACCTATTTCCCTACTTGTGATGTGACTAACCGTGGAAACTGACCTCAGGTGTCAGGAAATGGGTTCAAAATGTTAAACTCTGTCTACCGAGTGACACGAGGATTGCGCGTGATACAATGGGTCAAATATCTCTTTCCTTTCCTTCGAGTAACAACAGCAGCAGCAACTCGTAGTCAGTAATGCATCAGATGCCACCCGAGCCAGCTTATTTACTCGTCAACTCTCTCTACTATGAGGCTGACTGAGGAGGGGCAGAGCCCCACTAGCAAGTCGTGTCTCGTTGTAGGTCCCCTCGTTCCACCGCCGACCATGGCATTGAAAAGGGAAAAACTGAAATCGGATAGTTCGCGTTGAGATGCGAACACACAGTGCTTCTTAAGTCGGCTGGATTTCCACCAGATGCACTTCATACGATAGAACCACGTGAAATGCAGATGAAACGGGCGAACGAAACCGAAGGGTCAATCTCTGAATGCGCTAGGCACGACTGTTTTGTTCTGCCAGCCATTCCTACCCCAGCCCCCTCCAAGCGTGGGTCACGGTATCGGTGGTGATCTCTTTCCCAGCTCGGCAGTGGATAATTTCAGGCAGGACGACGACGACGAAGCTCAGTGGTGAGGTAATAATTAGATTATAATGGAGCGATTCCACGAACAGGGAGACCTTCATCTCACTTCACGATTGTTCATTAGAGGGTTCTCCTCTCCTCGCGGATTTTCTGCGGATGTCTTGTGATACTGTCCATCAATTCGATGCGAAGTTCAGTGGTTTATCCTATTAATCACGACATGAATTTCGATGTTTTTTTTTTTCAAAACTTCAACCCGATTATTTTGTGAAAATCCGTGCCAATTCTCATGGCTTTGTATATCGTTATTTTGACTCAGCTACCGGTGGATTAATGGGTAATTTACACGATCTCTCGGTGCTGATGATAAGGTCAAGCCAGTAGCAGCAATAACAATACAATTTTTTGTATTTTTGAGGCAATAATGCAAGAAAAAACCTTTTTGTTAATGAAGGATTTGTTATTACCAAGCTTTTAATTACCGAGCTTTTTTTTGTTACACAAATAGTAAGGCTAAAACAATTTGGTGCGGCACAACAAGACTGAGAAAGGTTATTTTTTGAGTTTGAGTTTACTAAACGAAACAAAACAAAAAGAGCATAAAAATATGACGTTAAATTCAAGTGAGAGCTGATGGCCAATCAAATTGAATTTTGAGAAACAGTTCAAAAAAATCAAAAAGATGAGTTTTGTGCACATTTGTCAGCTTGTTCTGAGGTTCTAAAAATTCATTTGGCGGCATCCAATCCCCCCAAAAGAAAATCCTGAGCACGGCTAAGGCGCTAGCATTGCAGACGCACATAGAAGACCGTGACCAATTTCTTCTCTATATCTATATATTTTTTTTTTCGTGTCCAGAAAAAGTAGCTGATTGCTTTGCTTTCTTCTGGCGGTCACTTCGGTTCACTGTTGTTCGAATACACACACAGACATAGACGCTACCTCATTGCTAGAGTACTATCTGGTGCATACGTACACGATAGGGTGGTTCAGAAATGCCAATCCTTCACCTATAATTTCGACCAGAAGAAAATTTCATGAATCTTCCTAGCCCGTTAACCGTACAGGAAAAAGAATCGATACTCTTTCTCATGCCATTTCTCGGTTCGAAACAATGAACCTGTTGGTGAATCGCCCTGTCCGTTTCCCCCCGAAAAACCGAAGTGGTACGACTAGCGGTGGCAAAAACGGCGGCATACTCCTTTTGCAGTTGGTGGGAAAATCGGTTTTTTCCCCGATCCACCTCGCGTGGGTTCGATCGGGGCGGTGGCACTCATGACAAATTGGAATGCTCCCAAGAAGCAGAAAAAAAACAGAGGAAGCCGAAACGGAATGTGGGTCAATTTTGTGGCGGCGGCGAGATTATTTCGACACAATAATCTACCAACGAAATTGAGCATAAAGTGTCATCCCAGCGTAAATAGAATGATACGTGTTAAAAGATCAATTCATAACTTAGTTCTCACGTTCGAGGCAATTTTCTCGTTTTCTCGCTTACAAGCGAATCGATCAACGACGACGCTGTTATTATCGTCCCGATCATCATTGTTAATATGGATATTAAATTTTGCATGTTCTGAGTATCGCGTCACGCCACTTCCCGGCGGACCTCGGGAAAGCCTGGTTGGGCCGGGTACCTTATCGTAACCTAACCACGTCTCGAGAGCGTGTTCTTTTGCATATTTATTTAAAACATATTCATCCACCGGGGCGTCGCCGCCCCTTTAACGTCAAGTCGCCGCTCCGTCGATATGCACCCGGGAGCAGGTTTTCGCACTCGTGCCCAGATTTTTGCGCGCTAACCATCGTGTATCGCGGTAGCCATTTGGCCGGAAGCGGTTCACTCGATCGGCCTCTGCGTTCCATCAGTCTCCGGTTCGGAGCAGCAGCGCTCTCTCGTAAATATGTTTTTATTTTCGCTGATCGTCGATATCGTTTATAGTGGAACTCACCTTTGCTGACGCTTGCTTGCGCCAGGCCAGGCCAGAAATCGGCCGAATGTGTGTCAAGTGGTGACTAAGTTGTGAGTTTATTATCGAGACATGATGCGGCCGATAGTATCAGCTTTAGCCCCCGTGACATGGGAGATAATTTCAGGGGAAGACGGTTGTGAGCAAAGTGGCTGCAGCGTCCAATTTGTTTAGGTTAAAGATCAGGTCGGTAATTGATAGTTGCAGAAGGTGACTCGTGAGTGAAACAAATTTTAATTTCCGTAGACGGAGCTTCTATGTCTTAAGTGGTAGTATTGCTGATTTTTGCCTAACAATCACTAAATGGGGCATGTAACCAGCACTATAAGTGCTTCTATCGCACGAGCTTAATGTTTAAATGCTGTGTGTAAGAGCGATTTTAGTTTAGACTTACACTTACACATGTTAATCATGTCCAGGTGAAAAATCCAATGAATAACGTGAATGGTAGCAAGGTTGTATCAAGTTTAGAAATATTGCATGTTTTCAAACCAGTAAGAAGAATTTTTCAGAAAATGTTCAGCTTTATGGTACATATCAAAGGATAAAACTCAGTTATAGACATCGCACCACTTCTTGTTGATTTTTCTTCTATGTATCCGTATCCTCTTTTCTGGTCTTGGTCTAAAACCCAACTCCCTTCCAACGGTCTTGGAGCACGACCATAAAGCACTGACTGCCTTGTTTATTGGATATGCTATGGAATCAGAGTCTTCAGAAGAGTTTTTCCAGGCAAATTTCCTGCAAATCTCATGTATCGATATATTTTTAAAAGTCAACTGAACATCTCTAGGGATCAAGTTTTGAAAAAAATTGTCGACAACCAAAAACCAAATAGGCGAAAAAACACCTCCTTGCAGACATCCCTTATTTACTCTTACAGGAAAAAACAAGCCTACTAAATCAGAAGTGATTTCTATTTTTGCAAGCAAAAAATAAATCTATTCAGCAATACTTGGTGGAAATCCTTTTTTCTTCTCTGCACTAGACTTTGAAGAAAAAGGCACCTCCAATATCCAAGAGAGAGCATAGAGTAATTTCTTTAGCTAAAGTGACTTTTCAATTTTAACAACCAGCGTGCTGTAACAGTAGATTTTCAGATTTATAGGCAAACTGGAGCTTTGAAAGCGACTTTGTTAGTACGTTAAATGAATGTACACCCAACAGAAACGTGGAAGAATTTGTTACTTTATTGCAATATTTTATTACTTTTTGTGTTCTATGGCCCGCATTATACACAAAGGGATTCGAGCAAGCCATGACCGAAATCGGTCGTACAAATTTTCGCTCGCGTGTTATATAGGAAGAAAACTGCTTTAATGTTGTGCGTGTTCGTTATAAATGTTATCGCGAAGTGCGTTTATTTTTTTAAATTTACAAGTGTTTTTTGGAAGAGTTTGCGGCTTGTTGTGTTATGTTTGTTGCGAAACATCCACCAATTGAGTGTAGTAATGCCGTAAACATCGATTGACAAAATGGCTGCAATAGCATATAGAGTGGTACTACGCCACCGTCGCTTGCAGCTGGTTTTAGTTTGCTTCTCATCACTGTGTGTTGTGTGTGTAGAAAGAGTTGAACAAGTTGGAAAATTGAACGTCGAGAGATGATGAAAAATTCATATACCTAGTTTTCGGGAGAAAAATTGGACGAAACGGGAATCGAGTGTAGTGAAATCGATTTAGTGCGTTTTATCGGTGAAATTATGATTGTTCTAGCGGAATTGGTTAAATTGTTCAGAAAACTTTAGATTGTGTTATTGTCTCGCGGCTCTTTGTTTCGCAGTTTCGTGGTGGTAGTGTGCAAATCTGGATAGTGTGTATCAAATTACCGGGACTGCTGCTCGCACTGGCCCAACGATTAACAGATGTGAAGGGAATTGGAAGATAAGTATCGGTGTTTGTGTTCTTTTACATGCAATCTGAAGTAGAAGTGGGCAAAACAGTTATTTACCGAAAGCGGCTCTGAACCGGTCACTCACCGTCTCAATAAACGCCTCATAGTTAACAATTATTCGCGAGATTGATGGATCGTGCTGTTCCGGTAAACTTCGGTCTCGGGCGAACCATCCGTTTTAGCGCGCAAAGAACCGTGGTTCATTTTCTTGAGCCGTTCGATCAATCGCTCGAGCTCGGCTTACCGAAATGTACTATTTTCCGTAATGAGCGCGTGCTAAAAATCTTTGAACGTGATAAGCAGAACGTTAGTAAATATGAATGAGCCAGAATCGGTCAGTTAAATATTCCGCTCCACTTATATATCGATTGTCTAACTATATAGTCAAATATTTATTTACCGCGCGCGAGATTAGGAAATATATGATCGTTACCGTTTTGCAATTTATGATTTTTCTAGCTTTTGCGCAAATATTGTTACAAATAAACTTTTCTCTCAGTTCACCATATTGTAATCTTATAGGTGGAAATGAAACTAGCTCATGTATACTCGGATTGTGATTGATTTGGCCCTTTGTAAATAAACACTGTTTGTATTATGTATGGTTGTATATTTGCATTTTTCAAGTTATAAGGCTTTGAATGCATGCAACTCTGCCAGTTTTCATACTTAATAGGTGTCACAGGTTACTCATCGTATCAACGGACTCGTTCAAGCGCTATATAGAAATTGTATATTTTATGATACAAACCACGCACACGTGTACGTGGCCCCAACAACATACTTATTACTTGTTGGTTTAATTAGATTCCATGAACGAAATTATAAATTTTGTATTGCTTCCAAGTAAACCAGACACATTTTTCCATGGTCTTTCGTGTTTAAATCGGTCTCAAATCATGAAATAGTTTTTTTTTTAAATAGACGAACAGTATACGAGAAATTTATAAGGCATAAAGCCAGATGTGCTGGTGACCAAATATCTGGATACTCCGCGTCGATACCATCCATGAGATCGTATTTTCTACAGATTGATCATCAACGCGTAATAGTTGTTGGTAGCCAAAAGGGTCACTTCAACACAACATAGGAGTGGAGGGGCATTAACGTGGATACAACTTTCGTGATTCGTAGCTTTAGTAACATTATATAGTTGACTAATATAAATCAATGAAAGATACGTTTCGGTTTCACGGTTACATACGGTTACAGTTACATTATGACCTCGTAAGGAGATGTCCGAACATTTGAGTTGTCTCAATTCAATTGTAGGTCCGGGATCAACTCAATTATAGGTCCAGTGTGCGTTCAATTATAGGTCGCGTGCGTTTCGTTTTTTCAGTGTTACATCATCAAACAGAATGAGTTCGGAACCCGTTTTAATATAATTATTTCATAGGCGCGATATTGGTTGTTATGAACCCGGTGCTCAAAATCAGCGCATCGTTTACCAAAACGAACCCAGTTGCAAACCCTTCCCTCACCTCCAACATCCCAGTGATTTCTCGTGGAAGTGCAGAGGTGTTCTCGGCTTCCAACAAAGCGAGTATCACGTCAACATGTTCCTATACATACTCCTTCTTTGACCTGCATTCGGATGCGGCCGGCGCTGGTATTGCCTAATATAAAGATTAAGGTCACCAGTTTTAACACATTGAGGATGAATGTTAATCCCAAACATCATCCGCTGGTTCTCTGTGTTATTACATCTGATCTGGCAATAACGGAGTAGCAACCGCGGGCGGTCAATCATGCTCATGCTCATGCTCTATGGCCCGCATTATACACAAAGTGTAATAACCAAAACGTAACAAAATCTATGACGGCTACACGCATGTATGTGTTTCTGCCGGCGATCATATAACCAAGAACCGCAATGCATGTGTATCGAAACTTCGCTCGCTGCATTTGTAATGATACAACGATCAGGTTTATTTCTGTCCCCTTCATCCACACATAATCAAAATTTCCACCGTCAACCTCAAATGTCTAATTAGAAACACTTTCGTTTCGTTCCCCAGTATTTACTTGAAATGAAAATATGTAATACCATGCGATCAGAGTTGCCGGATTTGCGACTGTTGTTCTAGACGAGCACGAGTTTTGTTTTTTGTATTGATTTTAAGACGCATTTGAAGTCTTGTCTGAATTTGAAGTCTGAAGTATGACGGGGAAAAATGCTGCTTGGCAGCTCTTGTTATATTTTTTTTCTACTCCGTATGCATACAACGAGCGAACTAATACACGCACACCGGTTGAATTGGAGATAGAAGAAACAGCCTGGAACATGCTGAACGCTAACGCGAACGATCGGGCGAAATTCTTGCCGTAGGTTAATGAACAGCTCTACTTACGGCTGATCACTAACCTATCGCAAGAATCTCGCCCGATTGCTCGCTTTGGCATTCAGCATGTTTTAGGCCTAACTTTTGCAACATATGCGACGGTGTGTGATTTTTCTTGATTGTAGATGGAAAGGGAGCATTTTTTGACAGAGAAAATTTTGCATGTGGTCGAAACGACCATTATTAGGTAGTCGTACTTCCGTAACAAGTGTAAGATATATGACAGTATGTGTTGTTACTTGACTGGGGAATAACTTTATTGCCTTTTTAGTAACAGATTTGTCACCTAAAGGGTAATTTTGCGCTGTTGCTTTTAAAGTAATAAGGAAAAGTTTTGCGTGTAAGAAATCATGCAACACTTTTTCCGTAGTCTTCACAAAACTGAAAAAGACTAATAGGTTTGAAATTTTACCATTATCAAGGACCAGGTGTCCAAAATCAATAAAACGGTAGTTGTACTGAATAACTTCGCAGTCTATGTTCAGGATACTGAGGTCAATGGTGTTGCTGGAGACGTCATTATTTCTTCCAGTGTAGTTGACGTTGCTATACCAGAGTGGCTCGAATGCAGTGGACGCGGAACGCGGGTTGCCATCAGACGGCCTGAACCATGACGAGTCAGAGCATTGTTGGATTTGTAGGGTTCAATAGATGATGTGAGTGAAATATAACGTAGGGTTCCATTATTCATCTCATTAAACCGATATTCACGAAGCATGCACGGATTGAACACCAAATTTTCACGAAATCATTGAACAAATAAACAATATACGCTTACGTGCTCTAATGGACGCCCAGCATTGTATATTTAGTGAACTTAGCTAGATTCATTCTGAATTTTGTAAAGCAAACCATTTTTTACAACGCTTACGTATCCATCTCAAAACTTTAATCACTGCTCAATTATTCATCTCAAGACGCCTCCATATTTATCACACTGTTAGTCATGAATGAAACACATTATCATGAATGAACGTAACTGCAGACCGTCGTAGTGCAAAATTGGTAACCTAGGGAACCACTGCAGTGCTGTCGATTTATGTCAATTATTCCAACTAATAATTCAACATTTACAGTATGACTTTTTCGTAGTAACAGAAACTGATTTGGCACCTTTTGATTTTCTTCAACGCAGTGAAAACAGTTGAAAATACATACAGTAGGAATACAGGATTTGTAAAAATTCATCTCATATATTTCTGCTAATTCAAGCTTTCATTTGGAAGTTCGAGGTGAACAATTTAAAGACTAAAGTATGCTTTGTGTGATGAGTGATTTGTTTAGTGATTAAAATAAAAAGTGATCCGCTAATCATGAATAAAACTTTGGTTGGTCGCTGAACGAGTCCCGTTGAAGCTGTATCCGAGCAATGCGCGGATTTTGTTTTCTGAGATAGGTGATTGAAATAAATAAGTTTTTGAGTGCAGATGCCTGACTATTATAGGGAATTTAGAGCTTTTAAGTGAGTTTTGAGGACTCTACTTTATGAGAAATCTATCTAATGCATTAATAGATTTCTTTAGTTAAAAAATATGCGTTTTTCTTGTTTTCAATTGGATTTTCATGTTGTATACGATGAATATACGGGCTGAGATGAATTATGGAATAGTTTTCCTACCTAATTCGTTTTTGCCAAGTTCATAGAATATTTTCAGCGAAAAATTCTTGAAGCTTTTTCGTATCTTCTGTTATTTTGACGAGTAATTTCCACAGGATCTTCGCTTGCGTATGATAGCTACGTTTTATCAGCGATAGCCTCGCATTCCAACACAGATCAATCTTGGCAAGATCATTTATGTAAATTATGAACAGTAAATGTCCCAGATTACTACCTTGAGGAACACCTACTGCTAGAGAATTTTGTGAACTAGAGTTACCATTCACCTGAGTAAGTTTAGTTCTGTTGTTCAGGTAGCTTCGTATTACATCATTCATGATCTCCCATATTCCAAAAATATCGAGCTTCTGGAGTAGTATCTGATGATTGATCGTGTCAAAAACCTTTTTTAGGTCTAGGAAAAGCACTCCAACCATTTCTTAGGAGTCCATCGGCTTTTATATATCATCAACTCGTGAACGTACTTGATCCTGCTCGCAATCCGTAATGACAGATAGTAATGACGGTTCGAATTCAATATTTCAATTGCATATAAACTGTGTTTCTTCCAATCCATGCGCCGTACCAAACTAATGAACATATCAAACTAACCTCACATCCGTCGTCCATGTTGGAAGCCAACATTTGAAAAAGAAGCCTAAAACATGACACTGAAATGTGAGAACCGGCCCACTCAAGTCGTCAGCTCCACCGGGGCAGACTAGGCTATGTTATTCCAACAAATTAATCGAATCGGCGATGACTGTTACAATCGAGCAATCCCAGGCAGCATCATTCTGAAAGTGCGTTGAAACGGACCCCAGCACGGGAGTTCCACACTTGAGACATTAGCCAACTATTATAAATCATAATTGCCGAGCGTCCCTTCGCAGCCACTTTCAGTTTCGGATCCCCGTCCGATCGCCCGGGAAAGGAAGTCATCTCCCGCGCATCACGATTCTCCGTCAGCCAGAACGCTAAAGCTGGTGCTGCGTGGGCACACCAAAAGTAAAAAAAAAATAGTTATTACCATTATGAGAAAAGTGCCTAAATTAGAAGGCAGCCGCCGGAACCGCGCTGCCGATCGGTCCATATCGCCATTACCAGGCAGATTTTTCTCACTTTCAATATCAATATCACCGGGCTATAAGGATAGCCCCCGTCCAGGTATCGTATTTCTGCGAAGCGGTCTCATTTCGGTTAAGTCATGCCGGCTCTGATTACCCTGCAGCAGAATGGACTCCACCCCCCGGGAGCAAGTTTAATTTGGTCGGGGTTTCATTTTCCGTCCGTTCGATCAAATTCGAACGGTTCGAATCCTTTCAGAAGTTTTTTTTCTTGCTCTCTTTCATCTGCGTTTATCTACTTCTTTTTCGGTTGGGAATTTCCTATCCTTTGGTTTTTAACACGGAGGAACAACACAACAAGAACGCGGGGCTAAACATTCGCACTTCATCCTTTCAGAGCAGCGAGCAACAGATAAACATGCACAATTTATGTATCTGCCAACGAAAGATCAGCCTTCGCGGCACGTTACAGATCATCGGAGATCGGCACAGAAATGCCTCCGTATTCCCGCTCCGGTGGTTCTTGCATTATGTCCTAGCATTCTGGACGGAAGCGTTTTTCCTAATGTGTGCCCTGTTTTCTTCGGTAAAAAATTAGATAAATAAGATCACGACAACTTGGCTGCTGAGGAGGACTCAAGCTCCCGCAATGCCTTAACCGGCCTTAAGCGGCCGCTCTCATTACCGATTCCATTGCATTGCAGCTTGGCTGCTGCTGGGCAGTTTGTGCTGATGATTTATTCTTCATTTCTGATGCCACGGTAATGCAGTTGCTTACCGCGACCGACACGATCACGAATTGCCGCGCGCATATTATTTGCGAGGCTACTTGCGCTTTATACCCAGAGTTCTGCCAGTGCGGTGGAAAGATGGAAACCGTCCCCTTACGCAGCCGCCAATGCGATTCGATTCGGGACAGACATGAAATTCAAAACCCGGACGTTCTGGTTTCGAACAAGTCGAATTTCCCGGATTGGAAAGCCTGCCCGCGCACTCGAATCAATTGACACGATCGGATCACATGAAGGGTCAAACTGGCGTTCGGCATGAGAAATTTCTTTCTACCCGCTTGCGCGGTACCTAAGCGGGCTTAAGCTTACCTCCGTTTGCGGGGTCAACTTCCCAGTCGTAGCCCGTAGCCTCGGTGGGAAGGAAACATTATTTTAATTTGAATAGAGCGCGCTAGCTCGATTTCCGTCGCTCGTTTTCGACGCGACATCGCTGCTCCGCCGCTGCTGTTGTGCGCGGCTAGATTGTACGTACAGCCAACAGCCAATTAAAGCTATTTAACGAAACACTTTAGTGACCCGATGGCCGTGTCTCGTTTCGTTGCCTATTTGGCGATTGTTGGAAAATCGAAACCGCACAGAGAAAAGCTGGCCTGCCTGCATGAACGTGGTAAAAAAATACGCTGGTCGTTTCGCAATGATTTTTGTCTGTCGTTCGGTTGCTAATTGAGCACTTTTACCGATGGTGATTTCTAATGCAATTAAGCCGAAACCATCTGTTTTCAAAGCATAATGCTTTCCGAACACAAACAACTGAATATGGCGAAAATGAATGGATGACAGAATGATGATATAATACTTTATATTATGTGTTGTAATGAACATTATTCAAGTGTGTTTTAATCCCATTAGGATCAATGTTGAGCCTTGAGTTATAAGAACTGATGAAACTGTGTAAGGAAACACATGAAAATAGTGAAAGCATGAAATAACCAGGAATATGAAAAATTCCAATGATGATTTTGGTATCAAATCACGAACTTCATTCAAATTATGAAATCAAAAAAAGTTTAAAATCGTACTAGAAACCTCGAATGGCCTGGCCACATTTTATGTGGCTTCTTAGGTAAGATCGAGGGTCCAGATCTGTCATTCGCTTTTCTGTCCTGTGTGCTTTGGAAACAGCATTTCTCATCCCAGAGCTTAGAAGAAGATAACAAGGTTCAACTCTGATTGGTCGAAGCATTTTTCAATAGTATAATTTTCCACATTTAGGTGGACACAAAGCTTATTTTATGGTTGCAAGAATAAAATAAATCTGTTGAAAACTGAATGGGTTTCAGGCGTTTGGAATTGGGCATTTTTCGTAACGCTCTCGATGTTTTGATTTTCATTTTGAGACACATTTCCATCAAGTATTAATGAAAATACTTCGAAAAATTGTCAACCTTCTGGTGCCTAAAGTGGCTTGTTATCCTCCCCCAGTCTTGGCGTACTCATCCGTATGTAACAAAGAGGCTCCTATAATTTGCACAGAACACCGAAGCATGCTGGAAAAAACGGTTGAGTTGATTATTTTTTTCGCACGCTGCACTGTGGTCCAGAAATGAAAAAAGGTGGTCAAAAGTCATTTCCTCTTAAACGTTACATTTTAGAGCAATATTGTCTTCGGGAAAGTTTTAGAGTAAAAAAAGGTCCTTCTTTGGACATTAACAGATCCGTGATTAATCCTCCTACAACTGAGATAGAAAGAATATTTTCTCTAAAAATCAATATTTTTATCGCCGTCTTTGGCAAAGTTTTCCAAAATAACATAACAAAAAACTTTGCCGAAGACACTAAGTAACTATTTTTCAACCTTAATGAGCTATCTGATTATGTTCAATGATGTTTAAAAACGTCTGATATTCTCACTGAACTTACGTTAAAGTTGTTTTGTTCCATGATTTTATAAGTTTCTGCAAATTTCTGCAAGAAATTTTAATTGCCGTGTGTGCAGAACACATGGACAATTCAATTGGTCAAAAGTAAATTTTTTGGCAGGAAAATTGATAGAAACCTAATTATCATAAAATAAAGTCTGCTGTAACATATGAAAAATAAAGGTCTGATGTTGTTTTAATAGTTCAGTGAGAATATCAGAGGTATAGTAGTATTTTTTTTTATTCTCACTTATTTTCCGTCGGTCTAGTTCCGCCACTGTTGTGGCCAATCACCGACGCCCAGGACCCTAACTCACGACCCGTTTATTAACGGACCGGCGCCAACGGCTTTACTTCCTCATGCGATGGAAGGCGTGATCCCAGAGATTTTTCGCCTCAGAAAATCTCCCGGTGTCGGCTAGGATTGAATCTAGACCAGTTGGGTTGGTTGTGAGTGGATCACGCCACCTCACAACCATCGACACCTATGTCGGCGGTGGGATTCGAACCCAGGCGTCGAGCGTGGTTGGCGGAGACGTTACCAACCACACTAGGCCCCCGCTCAGGTATAGTAGTATAGAATATGAATTTTAACGACAAAAACTTTTTTTTAAAACATCATTGTACATAATCAGATAGCTCAGTAAGTTTGAGAAATAGCTACCTAGTGTCTTCAGCAAAATTTTTTGTTATGTTATTTTGGAAAACATTGCCAAAGACTGCGATAAAAAATATTGATTTTTAGAGAAAATATTCTTTTTATCTCACTTGTAGGGGGATTAATCACGAATCTGTTAATATCTAAAGGAGGATCTTTATTTACTCTAAAACTTTCCCGAAGACAGTATTGCTCTAAAATGTAACGTTTATGAGAAAATGACTTTTGACCACCTTTTTTCATTTCTGGACCACAGTGCGCTGGAAGCAAATGCGTGTGAAGAGTAAGTGCAGAAAGCTCTCACGGAGAGACTTTCTCGGTTGCAAATGATAAAATATAGATAGCGCACATTTATTGCTCATTGATAAGGGCACTATGATGAAAATTCTAGCTGGTTGAAAACTTTTCTGGCTGTTTTCTAAATAAATTATTCGGTTATGTAGGGCTCTGCGCTATGCTCACTATCTTTTTTTTATTATCACGGTGTAGGTCTATGATAATTTTAGCCCAGACACAGTTAATTTACTCAACAGGCACTCAGCTTCGCCTCGCCTACTCATATGTGTAGTTATATTCCACGCTCCCTACGCGCAAAGGTACCGCTCAATAAGGTTGTGCATTTTTTTCTGCTCATCCCAATGCCTAGGATGAGTGACTGGGCAAGACTGTTCTCCTCATTATGTGAATAGAGCAGGGTAAATATTCACCGCTCACTTCTTGCCCAGCATGAGCGCTGCATGTAGCCATTTTGCATGCACAACGAGCGGCTAATTTTTTTTTTTCAGTTTCAAGATGCAAATCAAACAATCTACTTTCCTACCTAGATGCTTCCCTTATTTGGTATATGCTTAAGAGACACACAGTGAAAGTTCTGCAGTGATCTCTTGTGTAGATATTTCATATTCCAACGAGGTGTTTTTTTTTTTCAAGCTTCGGTGCTCTCCTCAAGCAAGTACGTCGCTTTGCCCACCAGTGTAAGAGCAGTTGTTTTCGAAGTGAATGATATTCTCCTACACGCTAATGATTCTCTGAGAAGAAACGACGAGCCTGGTCATTAGAAATTGAAAAGTCATCAAAAATACAACTAAATCACCAAAACAGTTGTGAAAATAGCCGCGAAAGTCTGGATTCTAATTAACCCATTCCTCGCGGGTGATGTTATATGGCATCACCTGACAAATAAACTTTGAAAATAGTTTAACAACTATATTTGAAATTTCTAACGATGAAAATATTCTAAGCAGTTAGAGAACAGATTGATCTTCAACATGCAACACAGTTTATGCCAATTGTGCATTCGGTTGTTGAGTAATAAGTGTTTGAGTGCTATTTTTCGATGTTAAAACTGATTTCTCTCCGCGGGGATAGGGTTGATTATTGTAGATTTTTCTCTGATTTCGCACAAAAATCATGGGAAAAAAATAACTGTCGTGACTTAACAGTTGAATAAAATTTTGAACTTTTCACCAATACTAGCATAAATACTAAATATGATTAATATGATATATTATGGGCAAATAATTTTGTTTAGCAATGGTTTCTACCGCATGTTACGTCGAAAAAAGAATGAATTACTTAACAAAAAGTAGCATTGTAATGTACGTAGGTAGGTTCGACAATTGTTTACAAAGACGTCAAAAAGTCCAAAAAACTACACCGATAAGCCTTTAATTAAATAAAAATAACTTTCGAAATTACTGCAGAAAAAAATTAAAAAATATCAAACACTATATAGTCAGCAAAAAACTTCACAGAGATGTTGTTCAACAGTTATTTCAGGATGGTGAAAGAGTTTTCGAAAAGAAATATCCTGATTTTCTAAGAAACTTCCTAGAATAAAAAATGTATTCATATGTATTTTTTCAAAAAAAAGTTTCGTTCATTTTTCTTCGTTAACCTTGTCATGCGCAGTATTGCAACTGATAGCTCTACTATTCGTAACTGATTAAACTCTGATGGCCATTTCTAACCGATTTTTCTAATCGAAAAATATATGCTCTTACCTCCCCAGATTCTTCAGTTATGTATTGGAGAGGGCATTCAAAAAATTCAAACAGACAGGATATAAAAATAATTTCAAAACGACATCGTGGAGGTCGTTAGAAAAAGTCCCTAATTATTCATCC
This sequence comes from Wyeomyia smithii, assembly GCF_029784165.1. NCBI lineage: Eukaryota > Metazoa > Arthropoda > Insecta > Diptera > Culicidae > Wyeomyia > Wyeomyia smithii. The sequence continues at coordinate 255,954,221 of NC_073696.1, forward strand.
AACCGACATGAGAGCGCCAGATTTCGTAAAAATTATAAAAATGAACATCTAAAATATCACCGATCGACACAGATTTTACTTAGGAGCCTAAACTAGAAAAAAATGGAAGATTATAGCTTTTAAATAGTTCCTATGAATTTTGGTTCCTCTAGCCCAGCGGTTCTAAACCTTTTTTTGTCCGCGTACCCCTTGGCGATATTATTCATATCGATTGTATCCCCTGGCTTGGGATGTTCTCGCAGATTGGGAGAGAGTAGTGGTTTTAGATCATGGTCTGGTAGTCTAGTTCAGGATTCAAATTTAAATATGGTTTGTTTGATTGCTACAGTCATGTGTTAGGAGCAAGATTGAACAATAAATGAAAAAAAAATCGTTTTGTCCGCGTCAAAAGAGGCCCCGTTCGACAATAATTGATTTTTTTTCGTTCACTTATATAATTTTTTTTGTCACATTTGTTGTTAAACTTGTTTTTGGCTTTTTTGGCTCTGTTCGGCTTTTACCGAACAACACGTTAAAAGAAGCTTTATATACGCTTTCAAAAACGTTGCGTTATAACTAATGCTGCTTCATTTAAAATTGGAACTAACTTTCACTCATATTGAGGCGATCTGGGTGGACGAATTTGGAAATTCTTGACGCCCACGTGTCGGGAATTTTGTAAGCTCCACCTATGTATTTTTGACATTCTGCAAAACGACTGTATTTTGGGAACAATCAACACGGAATCCAAACGAAGGGAAAATATTGTGCACAGTTATTTGAAAAACCATTGTGGTCTGCATCTAGGCTAGTTAAACGGCTGCAATTGCCCAGATATATCGTATGGCGCGTTATCAAACGGTATAAGGAAACGACGATTCAAAAGCCTCAAGCCAATCATTGGAGTGGAACTGTCGACCGGAAACTGCGTAGTAAGAATTTGTACTGGGAAGAATTGTGTGGCCAAAATCTGTGCTCGGAAACTATACGACGGTGCTGACCAAGTTCGACGGGTGTCTTCTGATGGACGATGAAACCTATGTCAAGGCTGACTTCAGGCAAATCCCGATCAAAAATTTTTTTAACAACGGCTCGGGAGGATGTTCCAGCCAAATTCAAATTTGTTTTGACGACAAATTTGCCCGAAAATTTATGATTTTACAGGGCATTTGCGAGTGTGGCAGGCAAAGGAAAATTTTCGTTACAAATAAGACAATGATGTTGGAAAAGAGTGTTCCCAAAAACAAGTTTTGCTTTTCATTTGATCACACGACCACACGATGTTTTTGCGGGCTGCCATCACAGCAAAGTCGTTAAAGAATTGTATACAGAGAAAGGGGTCCAGTTTGTTCCGAATGACCTCGCACCCAATTGTCCCAGTTCCGCCCTGTTGAGAAATACTGGGCATTCATGGGTAGGAGACTCAAGTAAGGGGAAAAAAGTTGTCAAAGACACCAATCTCATTAAGACCTGATGGAATAAGATAGCCAAAACGATGGACGGAGAAGGTGTGCACCGTATTACGGGAAATCAGCCGTATTACGGGAAAAGTTCGATAATTCCTTCAAAACTGCGACGAATAATTCAATTCGTATTTTTTCTTGAAAGTATGAAAAAATGCTGCTTTTGTGTAAAAAAACAGCTTGAGTTCAATAACGAATAGCTGAATTACATGCGACGGCTTTTGCTCTAGTATTATATGAAGCAAGCTTTAGTGCACGATAGTAATCCAGGTTGGACCATTAAATAATCAAAATATGCGCTATTTTCACTCAATATTGACGTGGTTTCGAGTCATCTCAGGTCACGAGTGAAACTCAATCATAAAAATATATTATATGATCTCATCAAAATATAATTTATTGGTGAGTGAGGCATGGACAGTGAAGATTCTGAAAAATAAAATAAAAATTAAGAACCAACGAGCGGAGCCAACCAGCCAAGGTTACAGAGTCCGCTTTGACAATCAGGTGATCATTGGTTTGAATTATAGCAGATTCTGGCCATCTGACAACAAATCTGATGGTCAAATGAGTTCAAAACGAATAATTCTCAGGCTCCTCACCACACATTCTTCCTTAACTCTGAATTCTGCTGTGCCCCGGATAACTTTCTTCTTGATAAAATGGCCAAATAAATGTCAATAGTTCCCTCCAGGAAATTGACGAGGTCTCGATATGGCCCCTTTCTCTTGATAAAGAAGCCCCTTTTATGATAAAACTGACCAGATGAATTTTATTTCTCTCCAGGCAATTATAGTCGGCAATAGTGGCCGGAGGGAACAAGGCTCGTTATAGTGGAGCAAAAAGTTTGAGACGGAAAGGAAAAAAAATACACAAAATCAGGGATATAAATGATGGAGCATGTCACATACTCTCAATACAGTGGTTTTTAGGTTTAATCACGGTCAAAAAAAAATCCCCGTGAATTTGTCGAAATAATAAAAATTGGATTTTTTGCGTTGGATTCAATTGAAATTTGCGATATTTTGAGTAAAATGATGCACTTACATAGTTCAATAAAATGTAAGTTTAAGATACAAAAGAATAAACAGAAAAAAAATAGTCTAAATATACATATATTTTCTCAAGACAATAATACATGCAATATGTTTCAATATGATTTGTACTGCACAAGAGTATAATGCTTGTTGTGAAATTGCGGAACCGCTGGATTTTATAATTTTGAAATTGACGTCCGATGAGCAATAGGTTAGTAGGGCTATTTGAGCTATAAATAGATCTTCTTTCTCAACTGCTCGTATAATACGTAATTTTTGCTCCAAAATCAAATAAAGCGTATTTAACGGTGCATTTTTCACGAAATTATGACACAAACAGCACAGATATGACACTGGGTTGCCCTTTCCGGAAAATTGATCAAATAAATTGAGTTCATAAAACCATACAGATGCAAAGGCACAAGTGGAAATTGTGTGTCAAATACTGTTTCTACAACTGGAAGTAACATTATTTTTGATTGAGTTTTTTTTTTTTTTTTTTTGAAAAAGCATGATAAAAACGAAAAAAATGTGAGAAAAACCAAACGTGAATTTGGCGAGTAGTGGTAAAACGACTGTTGATAAAATCGAAAAAGCACTGTAGTTATCTGGAGAGTAATGAGTCCATACAAGGAATAACCAATCATAAAACTTGGATGAAATTCTCATCAAAAATTATCGAAAGTTTGTCAGAAGATGATGAATGACTTAATCCCCGGTTTTTCAGCACCTGATACGGGTGAAGAACTTCTATGAAAAGTAGTTCGAGATATCTGATTTCGGTATGGTCCCAATGAGGTAAGGTAATGTATCATGATCGGAACAATTTAAACTATTTTCATGGTACATAGATTTTCATGTCACATTTTCACTATTAATATCGCATGAAATCATAGGCAAATTACGTTTATCGGAACGATCTTTTTTTTACAAAAACAATAATTTATAGAGATTTGACATGAATTTATTCAACCATAACGTTTTATCTATCATAGAATTTGTATCATGATCGGAACAGAAAATGTATCAAACCGGACCGGCCATTTTATTTCGGATCCATTTGAATTCAAGAGCTTTTAAGTAGACAATTCAATTGTCCAAAACTATTCTTAACATTACAAAATAGGCGTTGTCATGGGAAAAAAGTTTTAGCTAACAAAAACTTTTCCATCAATTGTACCTACGTGAAACCCATCATTACATCAACCACAGGCAAAGTGAAGCGGTGAAGTCTCAGAAGTAAGCTGTTCCTCTCATGGTCAGATGCTGTTCTGATCACAAAACAAAATAGGCCTTCGCATTCCACCAATTCCAACTTTAAAGTAAATAGTTCGCACAAGAATTGTTTTTACATGAAATTTAGATCTTAAAAAAGTATTTTACTGAAAAATATTTATGTTTGTCGAATATTTCATTCCATTATCACTGCTTGAGAACAAGACTTAATAGCAATCGTAAGAGCGAATTGTGCACATTATTGAATGATTTTTTTAAACTTTTTGTCTTTCTCCTAGAAAGGTATAGCAATTACTGGCAAAACCGAAAGTATAAAAGTACTTCAAAGGCAGAATGGCATATACCACTCGACTCAGTTCGACGAGCTGAGCATTTTCTGTATGTGTGTGTATGTGCAACTCTCCTATCTCACTCGATTTTCTCAGTGATGGCTGGACCGATTTTCATAAAATTATTCTTAAATTAAATTAAATTCATTAAATCATCTTCAGCTTCATTAAATTTTATTGTAATCGGATTTATAATATGTATGTTATTTATCAAAATGTGAAAATTACGAAAGTTCATTATCTCAGACCGATTTTAACAAAATTGATTTTTAACGAACGGGCTACCTGGAAAGCCCTTAAAGAGTGGTTCAAAAGTTATGGAAAGAAACGTGTTCTGGGGACTATATAATCTCACCCATGTTTCTCAGAGATGGCTGGACCGATTTTCATAAAATCAGTGTCATATAGAAGGTCTGGTTGTCCCATTAAACCCCTTTTGATTTTTTTTTTGCAATCGGACTTTTACTTTGCCTGTTATGTTTAAAAATGTGAAATCCAGCTATGAAAAGAAACATATTCCGAAGACTACTTAAACTCACTCATTTTTCTCAGAGATGGCTGAACCGATTTTCACAAAATATATACAAAATTAGTGTCAAATAAAAGATAACTGCCTCAAAACACCCTATTGAATTTTCATTGTAATCGTCCTGTAACTTGGTCTGTAATGTATCAAAATGTGAAAATCACGAAACTTCATTATCTCAGAAACAGCACAATCGATTTGAACAATACTGATATCAGATGAACGGTAGTTTAGGGTTAACTGATGAATTTTATAATGATTAGACATGTGGTTCAAAAGTTGTGAAAAGAAACGTGTTTATTTAATGTTACTTCCATGTGTCGTATTTTCATATTTGTCTGAATGTTATGTTTAAAATGTTCGCTATAGTTGTGCTTTTGGCTACCAGAAAGTCGTAATTTTGAATGAAAAATACATCCAGCAGAAATTATCAGGGTGTATTTTTTTCTATAAATTAAAGTTTTCATGTAAATCTATTCAAACAAATATAATTATAAGTTCGAAAGTGAAAGATTGAGTCTCACCACAAGGTGGATTAATTTTGGGTTTTTACTCATAGTATCACATGAAAAATCATCAGTAGAAGTTGTTTGATGATACCGGTAAATATTTGAACTTTTCGTTAAATAGTGGAGCAATTTCGCATATGAAAAATTGTTCCGACCATGGTACATTTTCGGACTGTTCCGATCATGATATAACACCCTACTAAGAAATCCTACTAAGAAGTCCTATATCGACAAACATTTCTCTTCTGTTGAAAAGTACTGGACTGGAGATACCTGATAAACGTGCTGAAGATACGATTTCCTCATTACAGAAACGATGAATATCACTTTGTTCGACAAAAGCGGAAAACGGTTATCCTAGAAAGATTATAGCCATTTACCATTACTCTTAATTTTGTACCCCTAGTTAGGTTGGAAGTGCTCAGCGGGTTCGTCGCTTCTGTTTACCAGTGTCACTTTGAGCCTTTCCAACAGTTCCTTCAACCCTTGTACTGGTGGAACTTTTTTGACATATTCCTTATCCGTTTATGACTCAATTTTGTCATTGTATAGTGAATTTATTATTATATAGTAAATATTAAATCTCTTGATAATGGCCATTTTTAAATTCGTCATAGTTCGTAACGCTACTGTTACTGTGTTTAAACTGCTGTCAAGCAGAAGGTACCAGATTCACGGAATCGTGCATCAACGATCGCGAAACCGAGAATTTAACTCACGAAACCTGAAATTTAATTGAAGATTCTGATAACCTGGAATTCAATCCATGATTCAAGGTTACGAAAATTATAATCGTGGAATTTCGAAAACATCAATTAAATTAATGGCTGCTTAAAACTTCATTTGCATTATGGTGGGAACTCTACGGAATTGCACCCGTTGCAAACAGTTTGATTGTGTAAAACAGTTTCGATTTTCTATTTGAAAGTTTTAAAAATAGAACGTGTGAGAACTGAACATTCAATTAAAAATAAAATCAAATTTTCTATCTCCCGTATTGCTTACACGTACTATTTAGATCTGTAAGTTGCAATAACACTGCAATCATGAACGAAATACATAATCAAAGTAAAGACAGCGCACTGGTAAAGCAACAGTGTAAAGGCTCTACGGCACCGTGTGGCTGCCCATCTTCGCCAGAAGAGCCGACCATTATTGATACTACATGAACCGTAATAAATCGAACACATGGCTTTGAAATTCCTCCATCAGCCGCGATCGAAAATTCTCAACAAAGCCCCGGCAAAGAAAGAGAAAGAAAAAGAGAGCGCATCACAAAACAAACTACTCATTTACGGCATCGCCGCATTTTCTCCTTGGCAAAATTGATTTCCGCAGACTCACCCTCTCCCAGCCAAGCGTTCGGCCCACAAAGGAACGCAGCTAAACAAAAAAAAAATACGCCTTCCAATCTACAACCTGTCCTCTCGTCCTCCGACCGGCCAGCTAGCGAGAGAAAGAAAAGCCCTTATCAAAATTCCATTATCTATTTCGGTTTCAACTTATCGCTACTACCACACAACCCATCCAGTGCTTTACAAACACGCACACGTTTTCACCTGCTTACGCACACACACACATACAGACTACCTTTGCGCAGCGAGCCAGAAAGCCTTTATCCACGCGGCGGATGATGAAGACGACGATGGCCTTGCCAAGAGCGCTACGCGCCGAACGATGATCGGGAACCACGAACAATTTGAACCGCGGCGCGAAGAAACATCGAGACCCAACAGCAGTTTAATTAGCGCTGATTAGATCGTTTCCCTTCGCATCGAGAAGCACTGTTGACCCTCTATCAGGGACCATCCGCGCACGGTAGGTAAGGTACACCGGTGTCCCAGTAGGGACCCTTAATAATTTGCCAACTAACACACACACACTCACAAAGTCACACTCGTTTTGACTCGAAGAAAAATGTTTCCAATCACGATGGCGTGGCTCATCGTCATCATCATCATCGTCGTTGTTGTTGTTGTTGTGCAGTCAGGTTGAGATTCCTTGCAACACGGTTCCATCGCATCGGTTCGGCACAGATGGATCAATGAGAAACATTCTTGAAAAATTACAACCCGTGCAGAACCGACATCCGATAATTTCTTTTTTTTTTTTCGTACTTCAAGAGTCGTAGCGTGAATGTGTTTGTAGCTGTGTCTGTGCGCACGAGTGCGGGTCTCTTGTTCGTTCTGGGGTTCAGAGGTGCCAGATCCACGAAGGTCTGTAGGTTTTGCTTAATTTCAATGGGAAAAAGGCGAAATTTACAAAATTATTAAGATTTCACTGAGATTTTGCGAATTTAGTTCAAAACCCAAAACGCTAATTTCTCAAAAAAAAAAAGAAACAAAATTTCGAAGAATTCCGAAGATTTACAATACTCTGACAAAAAATATGGCATCTTTGCCGGAGTCAGAACGCAGGGTCCAAATATAAAACGACCGACCGAAATCGTGCTACGATCGTTCCTGTGGAGAGCCACACATCGAGAGAGATAAAGAGGGAGAGTAAGAGCGCTTGTCGTGGCAGAGAACGACGAATGAGAGAACAGTATAAAATGTAATAATTCATGACACTCAAAAAAAAGAAAAAACAAACAAAAAATACATAAAACATAAAACATAACTTCTAATCTCTTTGAAATGTTTGGTAAACATCATCTATTTCCACTATCGAACACGATCCTGCGCAAAAACAAACTTTTCCAATCGATAACAGGATGATCGAGTATCGAAAGCCACCGCACACGGGATGGAGGAGAAATAGTAAAAATAAAATTAAACTACCATGTTGCGGGCTTTCGCTGCTGCGGCTGGCCGGCTAGAGGTCAGTGCAATTGGATTCGCTTCTTTACGAGGCTCGGCCTCAAAAAAATAAAACACGGATCGGACTCATCTCAACAACTCTTCACCACACGGGGGTGCGTGGGGGAGACGCACCGAATGAGAGCGAGGAGCGAGAAACTCGTCGCGAAAGAGCAAAATCATGCGGTAAAGATGATAGCAATCATAATAATTGATTACACGTATACCTCCTTCAATTTATTTATCAAAAGCTTCCCCCCTGAGTTGCTGCTCGGGAAGCGGTAAAAGATTGGAAATTGTACGAAAAAATTGCTTATCCCAATCCGAACCGGAGGTCCCAGACTCGGGCCGTCTCCGGTAGATTGTAAAAAAACAGTGATCGTCAATTGCGGCGAGAGTAAATGGGAGAAAGCGAAAATCGAATTGAGAATGAGGGAGAGGATGAGAGAGCGCACAACGAACCAAAAACTGTTCACGATCGAGCCTCGGCTGGGAGCTCTTCGTTCTCGTGCGATCACCAATCAGTCAGTTTAGTTCGGACGTACGCGAAAGGCGGACACGTCGTGTCCGTGCTGCTGCTATCGTTTGCCGCCGCGATCGTGCTATCTCTCTCTGTCTGTGTCCATCCATCCATCCGTCCGTACCTCCCTTCTGTCGCTTTCTTCGTCGGTGTTCGGATGAGGGCACACAAGTTTCAACTGTCCGAGTTTATTTTTTCGGTACCGTAGCCTAGTTCCAAAAGAGACAAGCACGCGAACCCCATAATTACTTGTCGCGTCCATTGTGCACTAATATTCGTATTTTCTTTCTCTCTGCGTGTTTTTGTGGACTTTTCAGAACGAACCGGAAGGCACGCCGGAACTACCGGCCGCCAATCGAGCGCTATTCCTGGAGAAAGTGCGCCAATCGAACACTGCCTGCCAAAATGGGGACTTCACCACGGCAGTGCAGCTTTACACGGACGCGTTATCGTTGGACCCGAGTAATCACATCCTCTACAGCAACCGATCAGCGGCTCGGCTCAAGCAAGGTCAGTTTGCGCTGGCTCTACAGGATGCCACCAGGGCACGGGAGCTGTGCCCTCAGTGGCCGAAAGCATACTTTCGGCAAGGTGTAGCACTACAGTGTCTCGGCCGCTATGGTGAAGCATTAGCGGCCTTTAGTTCGGGGCTAGCCCAGGACCCCAACTCTAAACAGTTACTGGCAGGATTAGTGGAGGCTTCAATCAAAAGCCCCCTACGACATGCACTGGAGCCAACTTTTCAGCAGTTGAAAGCAATGAAACTAGATCAGTCACCGTTCGTAGTGATATCAGTGGTGGGACAGGAGCTTCTCGGTGCAGGCCAGTATCACTCGGCAGTCACCGTTCTCGAGTCAGCCCTCCGGATAGGATCGTGTTCACTGAAACTACGAGGTTCCGTTTTTAGTGCACTAAGTTCCGCCCACTGGGCACTTAACCAATTGGACAAAGCGATCGCCTATATGCAGCAGGATTTAGCAGTTGCGAAAAGTCTCGGTGATACCGCGGGCGAGTGTCGTGCTCACGGGAACCTTGGTTCCGCCTACTTCAGTCAGGGTTCGTACAAAGAAGCTCTAACATCGCATCGCTATCAGCTGGTACTTGCGATGAAGTGTAAAGATACTCAGGCAGCCGCTGCCGCCCTGACCTCCCTGGGGCACGTTTATACCGCCATCGGTGATTACCCGAATGCTCTTGCCTCCCACAAACAGTGTGTACAGTTAGTGAAACAAATGGGTGATCGTTTGCAAGAAGCCCGCGAAATCGGTAATGTTGGTGCGGTTTATTTAGCGATGGGAGAATTCGATTCGGCCGTCGATTGCCACACTCAGCACCTCCGGTTAGCGCGAAAACTGGGCAATCAAGTGGAAGAGGCTCGCGCCTACAGTAATCTCGGTTCCAGCTATCACTACAAGCGAAATTTCACCCAGGCCATCACCTACCACGAAAACGTACTTCGAATAGCCCAACAACTTGGCGATCGTGCCATCGAAGCTCGGGCATATGCCGGACTCGGTCACGCTGCTCGTTGTGGCCACGACTTTCATCAGGCAAAACGATGGCACGAAAAGCAGTTGGAAATGGCATTGGCTGCCCGTGATAAAGTCGGTGAAGGTCGTGCCTGCTCAAATCTGGGAATCGTCTATCAGCTCCTAGGCGAGCATGACGCCGCCCTAAAGCTTCATCAAGCTCATCTGACAATCGCCCGCCAGCTGCAGGACAAAGCCGGAATGGGACGTGCTTACGGAAACATCGGTAACGCCTACTCGGCGGCTGGTTTCTATGAACAAGCGATCAAATACCACAAACAGGAACTGATCATAAGTAAAGAAGTGCACGATCGGAGTGCGGAAGCCTCCACGCATGGAAACCTGGCGGTGGCCTATCAGGCCCTAGGAGCACACGATATGGCACTCATGCACTACCGAGCCCATCTGAACATAGCCCGAGAGTTGAAGGACACCGCCGGCGAAGCCTGCGCTCTACTCAACCTCGGCAACTGCCTCAGCTCCCGGCAGGAATTCGCTCAAGCTGTGCCGTACTACGAGCAGTATTTAATGCTATCCCAAGAGCTGGGCGATGTCGCCGCCGAAGGAAAAGCTTGTCATTTTCTCGGTTACGCTCACTATTGTATCGGAAATTACCGCGAAGCGGTTCGCTACTACGACCAAGATCTTGCTCTGGCAAAGGACCTGCAAAACAAAATGAACATGGGTCGAGCATACTGTAACTTAGGCCTTGCCCATCTAGCACTCGGCAATACGGCGGGCGCTTTGGAATGTCAAAAATATTTCCTAGCAATCGCACACATGACGAATCACCTGCCGGGAAAATTCCGAGCCTTGGGCAACATTGGCGACGTGCTAATCCGAATGGGAGACGTGGATGAAGCAATCAAGATGTATCAACGGCAGCTTTCTCTGGCCAGGCAAGCACGCGAGCGAGGCATGGAGGCGGCAGCTTGCGGCGCCCTTGGCTTGGCGCATCGATTGCTAAAAAAATTCGACAAAGCTTTAGGCTATCACACGCAAGAGTTAACCTTACGGCAAGAAATGGGCGATCTGCCGGGTGAGTGTCGTGCTCATGGACACCTGGGAGCAGTGCATATGGCACTCGGAAACTACACCCACGCCGTGAAATGCTACCAGGAACAGCTGGAACGGGCCCAGGAATTGCAGGACTCTGCAGTGGAAGCGCAAGCTTTCGGTAACTTGGGAATAGCCAGGTTGAATATGGGCCACTACGAGGACGCTATCGGGTATCTTGAGCAACAGCTGGGAACTCTGGAGCAGGTGAATACACCAACTGCACAGCATGACCGAGCGCGAGCCTTAGGGCATTTGGGAGATTGTTACGATGCTTTAGGCGATTATCATGCGGAGGCGATCAAGTGTCATGAACGACATCTGGCACTGTCGATTGCTTTACAAAGCCCCCGCGATCAGGAGCGTGCATACCGAGGATTAGGAAACTGCTATAAATCGGTTGGTAATCTACAGGAAGCTTTAGTGTGTTTGGAGAAAAGACTAGTTGTGTCCCACGAGTTGGGTAATCCGGAAGCGAAGGCTGCTGCCTACGGTGATTTGGGTAGTATTCATAGTGCTCTCGGTAATTACGAACAAGCGATTAATTGTTTAGAACATCAGAGGGACATTGCGCGCGAGCTTGGTGATCGTGCACTAACGTCGGATGCCATCAGTGGATTGGGAGCAGTGTTTTTGCAGATGGCAGACTACGATGAGTCGCTACGACTACATCAGCAAGATTTAGAGTTGTGTGAAAGCATGAATCACGTCGTTTTGCAAGCTAGAGCTTGTGGAAATCTCGGTTCGGTTTACGAATCACTGAAAAACTTCAAAGAATCGGTTCGGTACTATGAGAAACAACTTTCGCTAACGACTGATCGCCTAACGAAGGCTCACGCCTGTCTCTCGTTGGGTCGAGTGTACCACATAATGGAACAGATACCGCAGGCGGTGAGCTTCCTGCGGCAGGGCCTAGCAATCGTCCAATCGCTCAATAAACTAGAAGATGAAGCCAGAATCCGATACCGGCTGGGATTATCCCTTCTAGTATCCGGTGACGAAGATAACTCCCGACAGCAGATGGAAAGTGCGGCCCAAATTTTGGAGTCGATTCGAAGCGACCAGGTGACGCCGGAAGCACGCACCAATCTGTACGATTTGCAGACATCTTGCTACCAAAACTTGCAGAAAATTTTAGTAAACCTCGGACGCACCGAAGAGGCCTTGGTGGCTGCCGAAAGATGCCGCTCTAGAATGGGTGCCGATTCCAACCAGAGTGCGGAAAACTCCTTGAACAATAGAAAAACGCTCCTAACGTGCAGTGAGTACATCTTCGACACGGTCAATAAGAGCAAAACGAACATTATCTACTACAGCTTAGCGGGCAGTGAATTATACGCGTGGTTTCTGTCGCCCCAGAAGCGAATCGTTCGATTCCACGTTGCGAAAATCGACGAACAGGCACTGCAGATGAAGAAAAAACCGAGCACGGCGATCACCGGAGAGGTAACCGAAACCCTGCTGGCGCAGTACATTGATTTCGTTCGAGACAATCTGGGGGTGAACTCCGGTAACGTCCTACAGGAGGGTGACGGCAGCGGGTGGAAATCTTCGAACGAAAATCTGATCGATGATTTTGCCAACGAACGGGCCGGATTTCTGAGGATGGTCAACCGGAATCATTTGCTGAATTCTAGCAACTACTCGCTGAGTTCTCTGTTTAGTTTGGGAAGCGTCGGCGGATCGGTTGCCAGCTTGCAAGGATCTACTAGGTGAGATTGAGAGGCTGGAATGAATTACATAATTTTGACACTGTTTTTACGTTCCCAGATCCATTGGAAGTTTACAGGGATCGACACGATCCAGACGATCCAACATGCTGCCGCCCTGGCAGGGACCTTCGTGCCTGCACGTGCTGTACAACCTGCTGCTGGCACCGTTTGAAGACTTGCTGCCGGACATTAGCACCAGTGAGTATTGTTTGAGAATTTAATTAGCATCATATATGTGTTATTTTCATCCTTTCCTTGTCTATTATAATCTTGGGTTTGAGGCATTGTTCGTCAATGCTTCTCCCCACAAATAGGTGGTGAACTTTTTTTTTTGAATTGGTGAACGTGTATAAGATTTACGGTGCACTTTTTAAAGTAAAACGAATTTCGCTTATCTTTCAATGTTCAAATATGTGAAGTATGCATTAATGATAAGCTCTGATCACCAAGAAAAACGCTGGCAGAAGGAAAAATCCGTTATCTAAACGATTATTGCAAAATTCCTTGCTTAAGTAAATAAAACTATAAAGGGTTAAACTAAACTTTGAACTAGTTACCGTTTTTAACCTGACTGGCTCCGTGAGACATTTGATTTGTTGTGCCCGGTCAAATAAACGTTATGTAAAAAAAAGGTAACGGTTTTCCATGTGTGATATTGGAAATGAAGCCGATTAATACATTAAAATTGATGCACATAGCTATCAGTCTAAAATTTTGAAAAGTTATGCTATGCATGAAAGAAAACTCTGTATTACAAGGCTATGATAAACAAAAATTACTATTTAAAATCGGCGCACCTGAAAACTTTTTCTCAGAGGTGATTAAATAAAACCGTAAAAAGCTTCTAAAATTCTTGAGCTTCTAAGCTTAAATTTCAAAAACGAAGGAAAAATATTTGGGCTCTGAGATTACAAACTTATAACAGGACTAGTTGACCCGTAGTGGCTAGCCACTTTTAAAATGTAAGTTGGACTATTACTTGGACTCACTACAAATATTGGTATTTATTCTAAAATGATGATGCTTGTTCAAAAAATCTAGTTTGGAATCAAGATTCAACTATGACAATTCGACATTTCGATGCAGGTGATCAATGCTAATTTGAAACTCAAATGTTAACCTTAGCTGTGGAAAACATCTTTTTTGAAGTGTATCATGAAAATGCTTGGATTGATCGTTTATTTTAAGACGAATGGGTATCTTGCCTTCCATACGGACGGAACCACTGCACAGAACATTTTTTTTTTCATTATTTAACCATTTTCGAAAAAAATATTCTAATGATTTATTAATTTTCGTTTAAGCTATATATACCTAATTTAAATAAGAGATCAATTTTTCAATTGTATGATGTTACATTTCAAGTAAAACTTACAAAACAAACAAAACAAACAAAAACAAATGTGATTGAGAAAACCATAACAATTTGCAAAATAGTTGCTTACGATACTGAACTACTCCAGAATACATTCACTCGTGCAAAAGTTTGCCTTCGTACTTTATAATATTCATGGCAAAGCCTAATGCTAATCATTACTAGGCAGTTCAAATCACTCTGTGATACTCCGGTATAACCTAACACATTATCAATTTCGCGCATGAAAAGCCTGTTCTCCGCGTTCCTTTGTTCCTGGTTTTAAACCTGAAATGTGTGGTGTAAGCCTTGAATGTGTATAAGGCTTTTAACGGGAAATACACTAAGGTCTTTTTACGCAGGTTTCGAAATTAACGCGTTATTTATGCGCATTTCGGATTCTACGCAGTTTTTTCAGAATAGTCGTTTTTGTCGCGGCTTTTTTTAATGGCATTTCATTTTAAAATCGCTTATTTAGAATGTCTGAGGATCATTCGTTTTACATTTTTCCTTTATGTTCAGCTCAGTTCGTAAGTGAAAATAACACTGTTTTTTTTAAGTATTTAGCAGAAATGGTTTTCTACGCGAATTTCAGAATTTAAGCGGTTTTTTACGTCGATTTTGGAATTTATCTTGTTCTTTTTTCTTAAACAAATCAAATTCTTGGTTTTTGTAGAAGGGTACCTTGGCATCATGTTTCAAAGTAATGACAAATAGTGTAAGCTTATACTGTTTCTGTATTTATAAAGCAATGACATAATATCTTATTATTTAATAACGTATTGACTGGTGATATTTTTACATATCAGCAAATGAATTATCGCTTTAACCATACAGTTTGAACGTCGGAGTATAGTTAAAGGATTACGTTGGAGCTCTTGTTTTAAATAACCCATCATGTACTTGACTTTTCCATAGTCGGGTACTGTCTTATGCCATCACTTAACAACCTAATTTTGATGAAGCTGTATGATATTACAGTACTCATTGGATATGTTACTATAGATTGTCGTTCATAATCAACTGATAGTGGTTTGGTTAATTTCAAATCTCTGGGACATGCTGAATATTTATGACACTACGTTCCTTTCACATCCCGAAATCATCTTCCTCTGTCTTCAGCGAAGCTTTATATTTTTGGCGGTTTTTGTCGATGCAACTGGATCAGAACATTTAGCCATGTGCGAATAATAACACGTGTGCCTAAGAAAGTTTAAACTCAGTTCACTCTGATTTCCTCGCGCTTCAATGGGTCCGTATCAGGCGAGAGGAGGTGCCTAGAGGACTAAACGCAATCAATGGTAACTTGTAGTTGCTACACATAAAAAATAACAAACTTTGGTGTACCTCAGGTTCATAGTTTGCTAGGAAAGGAGACAGTTTTAGTAACTTGCGTTTGGCGTGTGCGTGACCACTGACAGCTTACGAAACTATATTTATTCCGATTAATGAGGGAAAAAACTAAAATTGAAAACACGGCCTTAACGCACTCGTATAATAGGGGGAAACATGTTTGAAAATATATATAAACTAGCACTTGTATTTTTTTTAATAGTATGCCAAGAAAATATAGAAAAAAAAATAAACAGAGTTACATTTTATGAGACTTATCTGGATCAAAATTAAAACAAAACATTAAAGAACTGGAGTGAACATAAAACTGGGAAGCTTTATACATTCATCGAGGCGCTAGTAATCATTGCGGAGGTTCAAATTGAAATAATAATAAAAACGACGAAATACTCATCGCAAAGCACGTTTTTCAACCACCATTTCATGAAATGAATTCCAAAATATTTTCTACACATCCCAAGTTTCATGGCATTTGGTGGAAAGATTCATCTGAAAAGCTCACAGTGGTCCAACGAGGCAAAAAGTGGAACTTAATTCCATAGCGCCTTTCACCTTCATCCTAGCATAAAAGTGTCTTCGGAACAATTGTTTGTATGAATGACCCGCATAATCGCAATTTTAAAAAATATGAGAAGTTTACTATACTTTTTAGTAGAAGAATAGTTTATTCAGCAAAGTTGTAGGAAATTCAAAAATATGAAACTTTGTCGAACAAATAAAAATCCTATCTTTTTTCAGTACAAAGTTATAAAGTATATAACATGGAACTTACTTAAAAGTTAGTTTTTTTGTACTTAACTTTTGTTAGTTGCATTTTAAACAAAAGTGTTGTTCAGAGGAATTGTTAGGGTACACAAAACACACATATTTGCCAAAGGGCATATATCTCCAGAACTTTCCCTTACAAAGTTATATCATATTTTATCTTATTTTTTCGATAACTTCAAGAACGTATAAGTTCAAAAGAGGCAAGTGGAATCATCATATCAATACTTTTCCTTGAAGTTAAGCTAAAGTACTATAAACTCTTTTAGGTTCCAAAGTTATAGCATGTTTTAGCTAATTTTTCCGATTACTTTAACAACATAAAGAATAAAGATTAGGTGGATTGGGACGGATGGAACTTATAACAATTTTGAGCACTCGAGCTTAACTTCGAGGAAACGTTATTGACATCATGATTCTACTTGCTCCTTTTTACTTTATACGTTCTTAAAGTTATCGAAAAAATAAGCTTAAACATGCTATAACTTTGTAAGGAAAAGTCCTGGAGTTGTGTGGCCTTCAACAAACACAAAAATTAGTATTTTTTATATATGAAAACCTACTGTAACATATGCTCGCCGTACTCTAATATGGGTGAATTTGGACAAATGGACCCTAAAGTAATTTATAGTACTTTAGCTTAACTTCAAGAAAAAGTATTGACATCATGATTCAACTTGCCCCTTTTTAACCTATACGTTCCTAATGTTATCAAAAAAAAAAAACTAAAATATGATATAACTTTGCAAGGAAAAGTTCTGGAGATATATGCCTCTTAGCAAAAACAACAACACTTTCGTGTAAAATGCAACTAACAAAAGTAAAGTACAAAAAACTAACTTTTAAGTAAGTTTCATGTAATAAAACTTTTTTATAACTTTGTACCGAAAAAAGATAGGATTTTCAATTGTTCGACAAAGTTTCATATTTTTGAATCTTCTACAACTTTGTTGAATAAACTATTCTTCTATCCCTTAACACAAAAAAGTTATTTTTTTTTATTTTTAGTATAGTAAACTTTTCATATTTTTTGACAATTTGCGATTATGCGGGTCATTCATACAAACAATTGTTCCGAAGACACTTTTAAGCTAGGACGAAGGTGAAAGGCGCTATGGAATCAAGTTCCACTTTTTGCCTCGTTGGACCACTGTGCAGTGGTCTAAGCTTAAAAAATGGTGATCGTTTTAGATTTGACAGCGAAAAATTGATTTTTTGCACTCAATGTTTCAACAAGTTTGTTTCATAAAACGAAACCTTACTTTTGGCGTCTTCGGTTTTTCGATCAATCCCCGCAACAGTTAGATAAACTTTTTTTTCTAATTTTCAATACACCTGATTGCTTCCTCCAGTTAAGTTGTAAGAAAATTTAGGAGAAAATATATTGCTGAATACTGCGATCTTCTATCCGCACGTTAGACACGACAAAATAGAGCTTTTCGTGGAACACCCCTCCTCAAAATTGGTTTTTTACTTTTTGTACTTTACGACCTTCATAGGGGCTTTACTCAAAATCCACCATACGACGATTTTGAAACTTGGACCAGAGATACAAGACGACATAACGAGTCGAATGGTGTACTCAGATCTTTTGATGCATTTTTTTATAATAATGGTCTGTGGAAGCACCGTGCGGCCCTTTGACGCACTTCTCTTCATTCTGGGAGCACCACAAATTCAAAGGAACGTTTAAACAGTTTATCTTTCAAGTTTTTCCAATTTAAGCTTGTGGATAAAAATTTTTTCCGCTTTTGTCGATTAGTCAAAAATTTATGTAACAAACCAGTGATTTTACCTTACGTGATTTAGTAAACATTTTGATAATTATCTGAA
The DNA here is from genome assembly GCF_029784165.1 of Wyeomyia smithii. Lineage (NCBI taxonomy): Eukaryota > Metazoa > Arthropoda > Insecta > Diptera > Culicidae > Wyeomyia > Wyeomyia smithii. The sequence goes on from NC_073696.1 coordinate 255,972,220, forward strand.
AACATCCACAAACCTTTTTCGACATAAATATACCTACGATAGAAGATGATAAAAATATCGCAAAAATCTAACATAGGAAAATATTTGAATACCCTTCATATTTTGAGTAATTCCACAGAAAATGACCCGATTTCAAAATGACAAATTGAATTTTTGATGTGGCCTGGATTTGCAAAGATGTTCCTATGGACTAAGAATGTCAATTTTTGCTATTAGTATTTTTTTCGAATTATGACTATTTTTTATGTACAAATGGTACTAATGATTACTACAAGTATTCTTAAATCCAGAACGGTTTATTTTATCGGTGTGACGTCTTCGGCAAATAAGTTAATAATTTTGTCTTTGAACAAAAAAAAAAAAAATACATCGTGAAAAGAAAAAGAAATGTCCTAGGAGGGTAATGGAGTATGAGGGTGGTATCCATGACACGACCGCATAGTAGACGTAAGCTGAGTAATTTCTTATTCCTCAAACTCTCCAGTTACAGAATTATGTCAATGGGGACATCGTACGTGTTCTAATCATAATGCATTTTTGTGATAACTGAATGAAAAGTGTGATTGCATTAATCGGTCTTTTTCCAATTTTGAAAGGACTTAATGAATTTTATCTAACTGCAACTGAGGTTGTAAGCCACTGCAGATGCGTATTAGTGTGACGTTCACCATAATTCGATGATACTGTGTCTAACCAGCGGTATATATAAAACTAATCAGATTTTATACCGAAAAGTTCGGCATGATCTGCCAATAATTCTGAATCCGTTTTAAAAAATTCACATCGCTTCATTAAAAAGGATGTAACGTTTTGTAAAAAAGACGAGATAGTTCGATATCACAGGAGAAGTTTGAACTTCCCCAGTTGCACATCGGTAATATGCAACACGCAACAGTTGCACTCTTAGCATCTGCTTCCAAGCGACACGCGAGCAATTTAATTGTCCTACTTTTGAGCCGCAAGACGACTCGATACCTAATATATTGTTGCGTTTGTGAGAATTCCATCGGTTCGGAAATGAGATTTATTTTTCGTACATTTGTAATGCAAAACTGGGGGAAAACTTGAAATAAAGGCGGAGCTAATTATAGGATAGCGCTAGAATAACCTTTAGGAACAGAAAGCGAGCTCATGATTGGATAGATGATTGGAAAGATATGCCAATTATTATACACAAAGTTTGGGGAAAATCTCACCAATCGATTGAGATGTTAGTGTTTAAAATCTGTTTAGCAAAAGCAACGTTGTATGCATTTAAAACGGCACATGGCAAGTACCATTCTGCACTATACCTTCCTGTTCTCAGCTTCAAAAGCGAGAGGCTAATTGGTTGAATGTTGCGAAACTAAACCAAAATTATTGGTTTTCAACTCAACTTTTTCCTTTTGATCAAGACTTTGGCGTTTAAAATTCGTTCAGGGATAGTAACAAAATATGCATTTCAAGAAGGCACATTTTCATTACACTTTCTACAGCATTTCCCTTTACTAAAGTGGAACGTGTCCCACGCCAAAAAATATACACTGTAAGACGAGAAAATAAGGAAAAAACCGCAGTAATGTTATTATATAATAAATACCTTAAACAACCCATTTTACAAAAATCTATATTATTTTTCACAAAAATTACCCAATGTTAGTTGTTGGTATTAAATAACAAAAAGTTGAAATTTTTCAAAAAAAATTGTTTTTCTTCCAAGTTTTATTTATAGTGTATATTTTTTGGAAAGACAATATTATTACCGACAACTTAACCGAAGACAAAGTGCCAATCGAATAATAGCATTAAAAACAAAACAGTGATCACACGATTTTATCACCACCACGCCCCCTCCCACCTGATGTTGTTTGGGTGATAAAGTACAGAAAGTAATAAAATCGGGAATTTTTTTACTTATATCACTATTTTGTTACTGAAAATGTAATTCCAACAACTTGATACGTAGAGTCAGTGATTGAAATGACTACAAGCAATCTAAACATATAAAAATGCGCTTTTGTTTGTCTGTCTGTCAACTCCTAATGGGCGTGGAAACTAATGAACCAATCTTCGTGAAAATTTGTATGGGAACTGCTCCATTATTCATCTCAGCCTATATATTCATGTCATACAACGTTAAAACACAATTGAAAACAGGAAAAAAACCCATATTGTCTTCCTCAACCAATCTGCTAATCCATGGAATGGATTCTTCTTAGTTCACTTTAGATTCCTCATAGAACTCAGTTAAAAGCTCTAGAGGCTCTAGAGCTTTAAAGCTCGGAAGTCAGAAAAGTTATCAAATCTTCCACTTCAAACGCGGTGGGTTTAGGTGAATTTCCTCTAAAATTTACTAAATTTATTTATTTGTTTATTTGTTTATTTCTTTATTATATTAACGAGGTTTTAACCATGTATTGGTCATTCGCCTCGATAATTTACTAAATTGATTTTACCCTTCATTATTACACCATTCGTCTTCATCCTTATCATTCCGGTTTCTAAATTTCCTCGTTCGTGAAAGAACAAGTTTATTCCAATACCAAAAAAAAACAGAAATACTTCTTAGAACAATTTACTATGCGAATATTTAGCTTTTTATTCGAGGCTTTTGTGAAGATTGCCAAACAACAAATACACCAGCTCATTGACGCGTTCTACTCGCTAACTCCGTATCAATAAGGATTTAGAACTGGTCTAGCACCACTACAACTTTGTTAGAGGTGCATGGAGATTAGGCTGTCCCAAAAAAAATCGCTGTTAAAAAAGTCAAGGTGCTCAGCCCTTAACTGAAATATAATATTATTTATAGCATTTTTGTAGAACATTTCGACTTTCTAAAAAAATCGTTTTCAGGTTGCCCAAACGCGATTCATGAAAAAATGTCTTTTTTATGCTACAAACCACTCTTTTTCCCTTTCAATTCTATTCGATTCCTACATTTTTCCATATATTTTTTATTTGTCTGCGATTGTTTTTGAATATTTTGCATGGTTTAGTTCAGCATCGCGTTCAATTATTTCACTCACAGAGCCCATTGAACATCACAAACATGTGAATTTTCCTCATAATTTCTAGATAAAACCCTTCAAAACACTTATAAAAAAAAATTTGATCAAGAACTGAAATTTTTACTACAAAGCGGGATTCAAGATGAAAATTTACATGAAAAAAGATCCTTGATATCTTATCGGGGGGCTGAGATATCGGCGTTTTTACATATGATGCAAAACTATGCATTTTTACAAAAATGCCACTGAAGCTCAATATCTCCATTGTGCAGTGTTTAATTTTGCCGTTTTTGTGCGATAAATTGAATAGTGATTCAAATATCGATTATGGCCATAAGGTATGATCGGAGAAGCTTTAGGGTATTTAAAAATGGATCCTTCAATGTAGAAAGATGGGTGATCAATCCACCAATGAGTGAGATAAAAAAATTACTTTTTAAGCAGAATAAGATAGACGTAAGGTGTCTTCGACAAAGTTTTCGGTTATCTCAAAACAAGAAACTTTACCGGAGACATCATGTTTCTATCTCTTATATATTACAAGCAACATAAAGTTTTTTATTAGAAAGCACTAAAAATCACAGTTTTTGTTCTAACTTTTTTCACAGATTTTTCCGAATTTTTAAACCTTCTACCAAGTTATCAGTCATCCAAAAATGCATATGTTTTCTGAACATTGTTTTTTTTTTCATCTCCCAAAATAAAACAGTTATTTGACAAATTTGTTAAAGTGCATAGTTTTCCATCACATAAAAAATGGCAAAATGGATAAGATATCAAGGATCTTTTCTCATGTAATTTTTTGTCATAAGTCCCGCTTTGCAATGAAAATTTCAGTTGTTGATCAAAAAAAAAATTATTTGTGTTTTGAAGGGTTTTAACTAAAAATTTTGGAAAAAAATAATTTTTCTGTGATGTTTAATGAGCTTTGGGAGTCAAATAACTGGATGCAATGCTGACCTGAACCATGCAAAATATTCAAGAATAACCCCACAAAAATGAAAAATTATATGGAAAAATGTAGGAACCGAACAGAATTGAAAAAAGTTTGTAGCGTTTGGGAAACCTGAAATCAATTTTTCAGAAAGTCGAAATGCTCTACAAAAATGCTATAAATTACATTAGCTTTCAATTTAGGGCTGAGCACCTTGACCTTTTCAACATCGATTTTTTTTTTGGGACACCCTAATGGAGATATTCATACAAGTGTGGACCTGACGGGCCTTGCTATTAATTGGCGTTTCAAAAGCTGATAGGAATTCCAACATTAAATTACTACGGAAACTATTAAATTTTTCACGGGAGGCAGTTTACCTTATCGGGTCCTACTCAAGAAATAAAAAGAAACTCAAGGAATTCTGTCGAATTCGGTCAAAATAATGTCAGGGGTTCCTCAAGGATCAGTATTTGGACCTTTACTTTTTTCATTATTATTGAATAATGATTTTTCAACAGTTCTCAGACACTGCATGATACATATGCGCTGACGGTTTTCGGCTCCTTCAATATTTCAGTTGAGAGTATTTCGATTTATTTAAATTAATTTGCATATTTGTCGATGGTCAGAACGACATCTTTTCCCTGTAAATTCTCCCAAAGCAAAAGTAATGTTCATTAGTAGACGAAAAAATCCATCCACAATAACAAGTATAACTTTCAATTGTGAAACTTTAGATTACACTGATAAGATCTCCACTGAGGGAATCAGTATAATCTTGGGGGGGTTGAATGAGTGGTTCATATTAATACCCAGTGCTCATTAGAGGCAAACCTACTCGAAGCTGAAAGTCTCTTTTTTTCTTTTTGATGAAGCCCAAAAAAAAGAGCGCCAAAAAACTGCGCAGGCTTACGCCATATCAGACAAACTGCAAGCATGCTGTCTATTCCTGTTAAAATTAGATTATTTAAATCACTTTTACTTTTTTTCTCGTATTATCATAAATCAGTTTGGATAAAAATGATTATACAAGAATCAAAGAAAAATGTGTTCAGCGATGTTTATAAAACGTGTGCATTAGTAAATTATGATGCCTATTTATTTATTACAGTACCACCTTATAATCCTCCAAAATTCTTCTTCACAGCCTGTCGAATCGGTCGTCGCGAGCTCATACTGGTGCTGGAAAAAGAATTGTACCTGGTGCCGTTCGCCATCCTGCGTAGCGGTGATGAAACTGGCGAGTATCTTTCCGAGCGTTGCTCACTACTGACAGTGCCATCGTTGCACACCCTGAGACAAAAGAGTCGGATCAAGACACGCGACCCAGGTAAGACTATCCTGAGATACTTAAAAGAGCCCCATCAACTAACAATTCTAATCCACAGCGGAGGAACTGAACAGTGCGCTGGTAATTGGTGGTCCCAAAATACCCACCTCCCTATCTGACACCTGGGGCTGGAGCGAATCACCCGCATCGCTGCAGGAAGCAGCCATGGTATCGGATATGCTGAACACCAAGCCGCTGGTTTCCTCCAGTGCCACCAAGGAGGCAATTGTGGCTGAACTGCCCTCGGCTGAATGCGTTCATTTCGCAGCAAACGTCAGCTGGAAACTAGGAGCCGTCATCTTAAGTCCCGGCGAGGTACTGGACTCGCAAACCCCGAAACGTTTCTACCCGAACGCTTCGGGAGAGATGGAGAACGACGAAGACAGTAATGATTTGTCCTCGTCCAACATGGAGATTCCACCGCTTTCGGATTTCATTCTGAGTGCGGCTGACTTGTTGGCTATGAAACTAAGTGCAAAGTTGGTGGTGCTGAGCTCGTATCACTCGGTCGAACCAATTACCGGAACCGGAGTGGCGAATCTGGCCGGAAGCTGGTTGTTCGCCGGCACCGGTGCGGTGTTAGTTTCTCTTTGGCCTGTTCCGGAAACAGCAGCAAAAATCCTACTCCGAGCATTTTATTCCGCCTTACTGCAGGGAACCCGAGCTGCCAAAGCTCTTGCAGAGGCCATGCAAACTGTCCAACATACGAAGCACTTTGCTCATCCAGCCAATTGGGCCGGATTCATTCTGATTGGAGGAAATGTTCGCTTATCCAACAAAGTGGCTCTGATCGGACAAGCTCTGTGTGAGTTGATGCGCACTCCGGACAAGTGCCGAGATGCGCTGCGAGTCTGTCTGCATCTGGTTGAAAAGAGTCTGCAGCGGATTCATCGGGGTCAGAAGAATGCCATGTACACGACCCAAAAGAGCATAGAAAACAAAGCTGGGCCAGTAATTGGATGGAAGGATCTGCTGATGGCAGTCGGGTTCCGATTCGAACCGGCAGCAAACGGAATCCCGTCCAGTGTGTTTTTCCCCCAAACCGACCCGGAAGACCGGTTGTCCCAGTGTTCGGCTAGTTTACAAGCGCTGCTTGGTCTGTCCCCTACCACTCTTCATGCCATGTCGAAGCTGGTAAATAATGCGGAAATTGCTGATGAAATTATCGGCGTGATGCGCAACGTTGTGGCGCAGTTCCCATCCAAGGGCACGCCCAATGATAACGAGAGCATCGATGTACCGCTGAGTGTCCGGCTGTGGCGAGTCTCAGGCTGCCATGAACTGTTGGCTTCGCTCGGTTTCGATTTGATGGAAGTTGGTCAAGATCAGGTTACGCTTCGAACGGGAAAACAGGCCAACCGTAGGAACTGTCAATTTGTACTGCAATCGCTGCTTGCTCTATTTGGTAAGATTATTGATTACCCAAAAAATATCCAATTCTAATGGTTTTTAAATTTTCAGATACCCAAGAAGCTCCCAAAAGCTTGGGAATAGAGTCTAGCAGCAGTTCTGAATCATTGAATGAGGACACTTCGGATGATGCCCAGACGAAGGCACCCAGTCCAACGCCAACGGCACCGGAGCAGCAGCGGAGCGTGTCTCCAGCGGTGACCGTGAAGAGTCAAGCCAGTTACAACTTTCCTCGGCCTCCGTTGCCATTTCGGCGGGTTCCCTTCCTGAGTACACGCAGTGCCTTTATTTCCTACGTTCGCAGGCGAGGTGAACCCGATGGTGGACAGACGGAAAGTTCCGCCCAGGTGCCCCTTGGGAATCAGCAAGCCCAGGCGCAGGCTCAATCGAACAACGCCCAATCAAGCCAGCTGGATTCTAGTTTGGCCAACACCACCGACAGCGAGCTGTCCGATGGTTATACCACGCAGCAGATCCTCATGAAGAGTGACCACCTGGCGAAGGGACTCGGATATTCGAGCCTGCGGGGAACTATCAAAGTTTCCCGTCCCGGAGGTGGAGGAGAAAGTGATGCCGCTTTCACTCCAAGCCCTCCAGTAACACTTCAAAACGTCGATCCTAATGTGTCACTTGCTTTGGCGCATCAAACCCGAATTCGAAATCTCTACACCAACAACGGCATTGGAAACTACGGCCATGAGTCAACAAGAGAAATGCATCATCACCAGAACCCCAACCTAAGACGACCAGATAGTTCCAGTTCTGCCAGTTCCGCAACCGATTGGGAAGGCTCCGGCCATGCCACAGTCCTGCGAAGAGCTAACCAAGGAGGTCATCATAATCTACCACCCCTGCCTCCTCCTCGGCAAACCCTACCAATGGTGGACAGTCTGCGGCCGCTGGCTCCTCTAGCCCCGGTGTACAACAATATCAACGGAGGAAGTGTTGGAAAGACTCAAACAAACGGTAAAACTCTGAACGTCCTAGAATCCACCAGTTCGGACTCCGAGTTCGAACGCAGTTTCGACCTGCCATCAACATCTAACGCGGCAACAATTAGCAGCAAGCTAACCAGCCTTGCTCACAGTTTGCAAAGTATGCGAAGTCGTAAGTTGAAAATGCAACCTACTCAACAACCGCCCCAACCGACGGCAACAATGTCCCGCAAAATGGTCGATCAGTTCGCCTTCATGGATCGTCTCAGCTGTCGAACGGAAATTTCTTCCTCCAACATAAACAACCATTCAGCGCCACCACGAAAACCTCTTTCCACCCTACCGGACGACGAACGTACTCTTAACCTGAACGCCAGCAAACTGTACTTCAATCCAACCGAAGCGGAAATCATACCCCTCACGGAAACTTCTGCCGATCTTGGTCTAAGCAAAGCACCAACAACGGCGATGACCTCGAGTACAGCTTCTGCCAGCACCAGCAGTAAGGAGAAAGCAAACAACAAAAACATTCAAGATTCGATTCTACGCCACATGAGCCGTGAAATGACACCAACCATCTCCGAGGTCTACCACGAACGGAACATCGGACTCGGTTTGGCACCGTCGCTATCCAAACTGCTGCTTAGCAAAAACTACGATGACTCTCCAGACATCAAAGCATCAACAGCGGCCTCTCTACTGAACAAACCAAGCGCCCTAACCGTTGGTAACCTAGCCGAAGCCATGAACGAAATCGAAATGAATGCCACCACATCGACCAAACTGGAGGAAGGCCAATGTACCATCTGTAACAGCCCGTCGGATCTGCTGTGCGGGTGTAGCACAACTTCCACCGTAGCAGCCGTCGCCGCCATGACGGCCGCACTCGGGGCCAGTACAATCACGAAAAAGTCCAACTCGAAACCCTGGCTTAGCAACGTCGCTCCGAACATCGTCAAACCAGGAGATCTAACCACGGCCGACATCCTGGAGCAGCAAAAGCAGCTCAAATCCACTGTCAGTGGATTAACTAGCAATATGTCCTCCTCTACCGAAAATTCTCTGTCGACGGTGGTGAAGCGCGGTGGCAGTCCTTTCTCCGATCTGTCCCGACGGGATGAAGGCGATGGTCGAAGTGTTGCGGATTCGCAATGCTCGGGAAGTTTTCGAACTGACATAACCGGATCTACCGTGACAACCACATCAAAAAGCCAGCTGTCGCAAATAACCGTTAGTGCAGCGCAGACCACTGGAAATGTGGTCTCGCAGCAACAGCAACAACAACATCAACAACTGCCAAATGCGCAAATCACCGGCGGTGGCGTCCAACAGACGACGAACCCCAATCAGCGAAATAAATATATTATCGATACGTAGGCTAAGCATTTTATTTTTCTACTCCAGAAACTAGCGAGAGGTAAGAATGAGAGTAGCCAATTTTAAAGCCATCGACAAATAAGATATATATATATATATATATATATATATATATATATATATATATATATATATATATATATATATATATATATATATATATATATATATATATATATATATATATATATATATATATATATATATATATATATATATATATATATATATATATATATATATATATATATATATATATATATAAAGGACGAAATGTTTTTAAACTGTAAAAATACAATAACCCATTTTAAAGGCTCATCGTGTGACGTAGTACTTAGGATAAGCGTAATGTAACAGATTGTTTCGAGAATTTTAAAACTTCCTTCAAACGGTGGAAAGCTTAACTTAATGCAACGAACTGATTAGATAGATGAGTGTGCTTTTTTAAAAAAAAACTTTGAGATTACTGAAACCTGTTGTTAGTGTAAGCATTGTATAATAGCCGTCCAAGCGGTCAAGAACCGCGTTTGATAGAATACTTTTCGCTTGTAGATAGTGCACACTGGGAACACACTGTTCATTGTCATACATACATATGTTTCGATTGTAAAAAGTTGTATAATTTATATCTCATAGCCTTCCATCAATAAATCAGTTTAGGAAATTGGGTAGTTTTTTTCTTGCGTTGAAAGAACAGTTTCTGGTGAATCAATTTGGACTATTTGCAAGGTAGGTAGGTGCATTAAAATGTATGCCGCACAGTTTCACAATTATTGACTCAAAATTACCTCACCTTCCTACCCATGAATTTTCATGAATTTTTGATTATCAGAAAAAATTATCAGAGCATTTTTTTTATCATGAGATTCGTATACAATATGACAAATTAAAATATGACAAAAAATGTTTTCATAGCTTTTTGGCTCTCAATAGAAGAATTTACACAGAACACTTAAAACACCTAAAACATGCAAAAAACAAATGCAACATGAATGATTTTTTTTTATAAAATTGAACAATAAATTAAAAAACAAATTATGAAACAAGCAGTTCGAAGGTAAACGGTCAAAACAAAAAAAATCTCAAATTACCACAAATTCACTTGAGAGCAGAGAAAATGCTTTTATTCTCCAGAGAAGGTCACAACTTTCTTGGAATCGCAGAAAAAGCTCCTAACATCAAAAAAGAAACCAATCTTATCCCAAGTAACACACGTTGTTATAGAACAGTAGAGATAACTCCTCTAATATAACCTTCAGTTATAAATTTCAGTTGACATTACCTTTTCCATGACATCTCTATCACCAGAAAAGCGCAAAAATTGAAGGCTACTATAACAATACTGGTGCTATATGAAGTATTATATAACTTCATGAAAGCAAGCCAACTTGTTAGACTGGAGCTGCAAAATACATCTCGTGTACCAATACGGTAAGGAAACGTTCAAAACAGGTTATTTTCAAGTTGTAATTGCTAACTAATCAAAACATCGTTGACGCAAGCATAAAACTTCAAAATAAAAAGATTGCAGAACGGCGTTGATTTATATTAGAAACAATAAAAAAATAATGATTATGGCGTTTCTATCACCGAAAAATGAGAAACAATATTAGATCAACCTTTCGATGCTTGTAACACAAAGTTCTACGTGCGCGTCAAAATTCATGGTGAAACATCGTGTTTTACTTCTGAAAAAATCATGCGCCATACACCGTTTTCTTTTTGTCAATTAGTGGAAAATAGATTATGCTTTACAGAATGTTCACTGATTTATTTCATTGCGAAGAGTCAATTTACCCCACCACCGCATGGGCTTAGTTCGTAAACAACTATCTGGCATCTCTTTCTTACATGCGTAGTAAATCGCAATGTCATTTTTTTTCTTGGGTAGATTTGCACTGACCCAGTGCAATAAAGAAATACGTGCATTCGCAGTTAAGAATTCGCCATAACAAAGCGCATGCGCAAATGCGTTGCTATGACAACATTTACCCAGCGCATGCACAAATGTATTGTTACGCGCAGTGCAACTAGATCGATAATCTTCTCGTCAGTGGCACTTTCAATTAATTATAAATTGATTATAAAAAGCAATGTATACAACCTTTCAAAATGGATTGTTTCTGTAGCTTGAATATTAAAATTGTTTTCGCATAGTTTCAACGTTATCTAGACCTAAAATATAACAAAACTAGAAAACATTGTTAGATATCCGGTAACAAAAAATGAAATGGTATTGGTTGCACTGCAAGCGTTTTGTTTATCTTTTCCTGGCACATTTTTACTCACCTCGAATAGTTTTATTAAAATCGTTCAAATATTTTAATAACAATTTGATCAAGTAATTTTGCGTTGGCTGCTGAATACTGAGATCAATCATAAGAAAAGCACTTTGTAGGTACGTAGTATTGTTATTAGTCGTGTAATGTTAAACAGGCGCGGCTGCCCCGGCATTTTATGCACAGTTTTTCTAATAGTGCAAACATCTGAAAGACAACTTGAAAACAAGTGCCATTCATGTAAAAGTTATTGTTCGTTTAACCCATGCTATTGAAAAACATCTCCAAAACCAGGAAAAAACGAGGTTATTTTCGAAATGTGGTTGAAACACTGGTGAAAAACAACTTCTCGCAAATGATGTATTATAAGTTGTTTTCTGTGCAGTTTTGATAACATCATAAATACAAGTTACGGACAAGCAGCGGCAGTTTATATTCAATAATCTATGAAACACAATTCTGCTATAGAAGAACATCTCGAGAACAAGAATATAACAACACAAGTTTGCAATTGCGCTTATAGTACTCTTATATGGCTACTGTCATTGTAAATTCTTTTCTAACGTGTTTTGTGTGTTACTTGGGATATTAATCCAGAAGTAGCGATAAGTGCGTTTGTACACACCAATATAATTGTCGAGAGCTCAACGGCTGATGAACTCAGCGAGATATTTTTTTAAAGTTTTCGGTAGAATTTACAAGAACTTCGGCAAACGAAACTTCAATACTTGCTGTTTTACGGTATATCGAAGGTTTTGCTGAATATTCGTCGACATAAGTTGCTGACTTTTTCAAAAAAAAACATGCCGTGTTCGACCAGTTATAGAGAGTTTGCCGAAATAAATTAAGTGCGTAAACCAAATTATAAAATGATCCCAAATTAAACTCAGAATCGTTATAAAAGCTTCTGTAGGCCAGAAAGCACAAAAATAGATAATAATCTTTAGCTGGGCTCAGCATTACCGACTGAAAATGAGTCTTAAGGCCAGAAAAGATAAAAACAAAAATTATATCAGATTAAGCATAAAATAATTAAAAAACGCTTCTCAAAACCGGAGACAGGAGTTCCAGTTCAGAGGTGTTTGTCTCGTTTGCTGCCTAAAATGCGCAGAAACGTTTGTTTGAAGTGCTGTTACTGTTGATGTTTCTCCTACCCCAATATTTTTTCAGTGATACAGAATACAGTGACCATTCCGCTTGACCATTAGATTGCGGATGATGATGTCGTGCTGTACGGAAATGGAAGACTTCTAGCTTTTCACAAAAAAAAATCTTCATTTGTGAATTGACTTCTGATACCACTGGTATTTCGAAAAGGGCATCAAATTCTCGAAGGAAAGCGACTGTGGTTGAGTTTGTCGTAGATCTCGTCTACAGTACGTTTGTACCTTCACTGACGCTACTACACATGTAGTATCAATCATAGTAACCTATGAGTCAGCAGAAACAATTTGACAGCTCTATCAGTCGAAATCTAACCGTGATGGCGAAAACGGTAAGGCTACTTCGTTCAGAAGTGTGCGCGTTCAAAGAACGGAACCCCACCACGTCGAAAACGGACAACGTGGACGCTGCATACGTCCGTTCTACAATCTACAACATCTTGGCACTAATGGACAATAATCAAAGCATCGAGAGAAAGCCCAGTTCCGGACGGCCGACGACCCTGAGCGATAAAAAGCTCCTAAGAATGCTGAAGAGCAAGACTGAGGAAAAAGTGGCTACATCGCTGCGTGCCGAAGTCCAGACGTGGTGGTGGTGATAGACGACGAGACCTTTCTCACCTTGGATAGCAACGACTGGCGGGGCATTTCGTATTTTGCTTTCCCCACGAAGGGAATTGGCTCCGAGGTAAAATTTATTTCACACACCAAATTCCACAAGAAGGTGCTGATGAGGCTGACAATCAGCAAAAAGGGAATGTAAAAGCCGCTCTTCTTTGGCTCCGGACTGGCCGTGAACGGAAAAATTGATAGTGCGAAGTGTCTTCCACAAGTTGTGTCGTTCATCAAAGAATACCATGAGCATGAAGACGCGGTGTTCTGGTCGGATCTGGCGTTGGCCCACTACTCGAAGGATCTGGAGCGGCTACTGGGTACTGGTTCAGCAACAAAAGCTTCTTGCAACGGCCTCATTCAGTGGCACAGGATGCGGGTGAGAAATTGATATGTGGAATTGATGGTTGCTACAGTCGAGCCTTTGTCCCTAGATCAGACATATGAGTAGTTTCTCCTCCGACCATACCCTCAGGATATGTTTGTGGATTGCACTATACAACTGCTCGCTCCCGACGTTAAAAAGTTCGGCCGGTAAACTTCCAAGTGGCTTTGTGGTTCTTCAGCTCTCTACAAGCCTATCTAATACCTTTCGCACCGTTGAGCAGCACTACGAAGTGTGGTTTCCAATGCCTGGCCACCTGCGACTTCCTGTAATTACACATGACAGAAAGTGGCACGGTCCGGTTCCTAATTAATTTAATCACTCTATAGAAGCTCCTCGTGTCGTGCCTGGTGAAGTAGTTCTTCGCCTACGTAAAGACGCGATTGTGTACACCATGATGTATAGAGACATGGTGTAACGGTATGTCAAAAGCAGAATCGGCCATATTGAAAAAAAAATTATTCACGAAAAAGATTGATCATGAATAGTTGCTGAAAAATAAATTTTCGAATAGTTCTAGGTATCATTTTAATGCATTTAAACTATAAGCCTAGCATTGCTACATACAGTGCTGGACAAAAATAAGTACGCACCCACTATCCTAACGTTGAACTCTCTGTATCTTTTTTAATATAAGGTATATGAACTCGATGAATTCGGATAAGTTGTAGTATTTCTAATATACTAACGATAGGTATAATAATTTTGTCAAAGAATTGCATAATAAATTCACACTTCAGCATAATTGTAATTAAGCTATATTTTCGCTTGGTCAAAATAAAGTACGCATTCTTTATATCATCATCAGTTTACTATTTCTCAGCTCAAATAATTTATTTTTTATTGTGTCCTACTCCTCGTAAGTCCAATAAGATTCCTATTGCTGCAGAGAAACGTCGAAACAATGTGTTTGATTATTTGTTTATCATTATTAGTGCGCGGTACAATTGGATAAGATGGGGAAAAAGCAAATTTCCGTAGATATTCGTAAACTTATAGTTAACAACCGTCAGGAAGGTCTTTCTTATAGAGGAATTGCTCGAAAATACGATTTAAGTGAAGCAGGAGCACGAAAAATATGCAAAAAGTATGGGCGCAACTACGGGGGGGCTAGGGGGGGCTGAAGCCCCCCCTAGAACGTGTTTAGCCCCCCCCCCCTAGAATTTCCCAGAGAATGATTGTATTCAATATATATACATTCCATACTACTTATCAGAGCATCAAAATCAACACAAATTGAGATGTCGTCATTCATTGGCTAAGAACTAGTTCTGCACCCAGGATCGATTCTCAACCCTTGCTCTCTTACTCACCTTACCAGTCAGACGAGAGCTGTAGTAACTCGTGCTGTATCAAGAAGTCGCCAGTTTACTCGGTTTTGGGCTGTGTTTCACCAGTTCCCCAGACGTCTCATCACTCGCAAGTCTCTTTCGATCTAGTCGAGCCATCATGCATGCTGCGCCCCTTAATTTCTTGTGCCGGTAGGGTTGCTGAAGAGAAGCGATTTCACATGGTTGTCGTCCGGCATTCTTACGAAGTGACCGGCCCAACGCAACCTATTGTCTTTCGCCAGGTGTGCAATGGGGTTCTCTCCAAGCAGCGCTCGTAGCTCATGATTCATGCGCTGTAGCCATTATCCGTCGTCCGCTTGTGCTCCACCGTAGATAGTCACCTTCTGTTCGCCGATAGGCTCCTTCTGTTCGAAAATATCAAAAGGACTTCCGTAGAGGACTACCGGTTATCGAGGTTTTGAAGTTTTTTGTATCGAAGTGGTCATGTCCGATCATCACCGTAATTGGTGCGTACGTTTGTAATGTCTGAGAAGAACGGGCCGTTGTTGAGAACGTGGTCAATTTGTTTTGCTGTACGTTGGTCGGATAATAAGGGACTTTGGACTGCTAATCCGCGGGAAGCTGCGAAGCTGGTGCATAGCAGGCTGTGCGGGCCGATAACCGGCTTATATGAGTCTATTCTTCCGTTCATGTCCCCAACGACGATTTCGATATCTCTACGCGAGCAGCTATCGTAGAGTTTCTCCAGCTGTGCGTAGAACGCTTCTTTCCCTGCATCAGGTCTTCCTTCTTGAGGGCAGTGCACATTGGGAATAGTGTAGTTGTGGAACCGGCCTTTTATTCTCAACAAACACAACCTGTCGCTGATTGCCTGCCGCTTTGGTGGTACTGTGCCTTGCGGTCACAAATCCGACGTACCTTCTCTCCTTTCAGGCAAAGCTCCTGGAGCGCAACGATGTCGAAGTGGCGGGGTTCTAGCTGATCCAGCAGAATCCGGTCGACATCCGGGTCGTTAAGCAATCTACTGTTACATGTACTGAGCTTCTAATCGTCGTCCTTATTTCGTCGGCTGGGTCATTGCCGATTGTTCCGGTTCGTTTTGAATTCTTGATTCTCCGTAGTATGTTTATTTTAGTATGCTGCCTTACTAGGGCTGCGATGCCTAGTCTCGCGTCGGAGCTGCCGCCATGGATGTAGCTGGCGAGTCACCGCATTTCATAGTTCAACCGTCCGGTCCGGATCAGTCGCTGTTTGAGCCGCCCCTAGCCTGTGGGGTAGACGCGCAGACAAGCTGCTCTCTAAGGAGAACAACTACACCACCGGTTCACCGGTTTTTCCTTGGTTGCTATCCCAGTCGGTACCAATAAGGTATATACGAAGGAGCGGCAGATGAGCGTGGTTGCAAGTGTTAGATAGCAACATTTTTCGCGTGCTAGGATCGTGACGTCACAACAACCAATTATACACAGTTTGGCGCAAGAACATGTATGAATTTTGTTTGAAATATGGATCGTAAATCGTATGGAATGCATTATATTTTTGTACTATGATAATATTAGACACTACATGTGTCTCCCAGATATTGCCATAGATTTCGAAATCTTTTAAAATTAACTGACGAAAACGATAACGTATTTTCTTCAGTGGTGGGCACCATTCCGCTAATTCGCTAATTAGCGACGCTAAAATTCAGTTAGCGATTTAGCGATTTCGCTAATTTTTGACCTGGTTAGCGAAACTGTTAGCGTCGCTAAAACTTTGGCCTTCGAAACGCTAATCGCTAATTCGCTAAATTTTGTGGAGAAGCGACAATAGAAATATTTAGAAAAACTGTGAATTGCTGATGGCTCTTGTCAGTTTTTTTACCCTAGAATGGAGTTCCAGTTATCGTACAAGCCACAGGAGCATTTTGAACAACAAGCACAAGGTCTAGATTGAATTTTTGGCACACCAAGAACTTTAATGAATTGCAATGCGCTTGAAATTATGACAACTTTGGTTCTACTTTTTCGATTCAGATAATAATTGAATTTTTATGAAAACATTCCTAAGAGTATCTATTTTCAATGCAAGCTAAATAACTTTTGTTATTCTTGTTTTTACAAAATCAAATATGAATACCGTTTCGTGAAAAAGTAATTGTTTTCGTTTATTTAACCAAAACAGATCAAATTGGTCCAAATCTTACAAAACATGAGCAATAAATATAGCGATATGACTATTTACATATTAATAAGTTAGCGATTAGCGATTAGCGAAAGTTCCGCTAATGTGGATTTAGCGTTTAGCGTTTAGCGATTATCGAGCTAAATTTTCCGGTTAGCGACTTAGCGATTAGCGTCGCTAAATTTTCGGTTAGCGGTGCCCACCACTGATTCTCTTGTAAATTACTTTAAATGCTTATGCCTGAATATTTCGTATTTTCAACCTCTCGCGATCAACGATGGATCGTAGTTCTTTGAGTTTTTTAGTTTCTTTTTGACAATTAATCTGTGGATGAATATCGTCGTAAGTAGAGCGCTCAGTCATCCAACAGTTCATCCAACAAGCCACCGCCGGCCCCAGTCGAAAAAACGTTCTCGCCGGTGCTTTGACCTGCTCGACCGAAGGAGCGCATTCTACAGCTGGTGCATTTGCCTCGTGTTGCCTCGTGTCTCCCTCGTGCCTCTGCCTCGTGTGGTAGCTCTGCTACCAGCGCGGATCTGGCTCGCACCTTCCGTGATGATAGATTCACCGGTGGGAGTGTAAAAATTGTTGGAACGACTGAAACGTAAACAATTACTTTTGCACAGATTGATACTTTACCTTCCGATGCTAAAATGCACCGGGAATCGGCCTGGAACCTATGTTCAAAATCCTCCGCGCGGAAATGTTGTGAGCAAACATGAAAGTTTGCGGGAAGATCCGGTACCCGACAGAACAAACGCCAGCGTTTCTCATAATCGGGATTTTTGGGAGAAGCATGTATGCTTATGCCTAACTTTTTGGCTCCCGAAACCGAAACACCACCAAGTTTAACTGAACACGATGGCAATCGTGTTTTTTGGTAACCGTAGAACGTTAAAAACTCGAAAAAAGAACAATTTGTCGAATATTCGCACTGAATGCCAAACGTAACGATTGTTGTGACGTCACAACTTTTTACTCGCCACCTCTGATCGCATATTGAAATCGTATCTGCCACTCCTTTGTAATATACCTTATTTAGTCGGTACCACGTGGAGGTAGGAATAGGGCATTATGCTTTGAACCACACTGGGGTCTATTTTATTCTAACTAGTACGGGTGAACTGTTAAAAAGCACTGCCCAGCCGTTTACCAAATCTAGCTCTCCTCAATATCGAATCATTGTTGCTGAAAGAGCTTGGCGTTGACGATGTGTTCAAGATATTCAGTACATCTTCGGAGATTCTATCCCGAAGTGATTTTTTCTGCTTTTACGATACTATTTTAAGCGTCATTAAATAAGCATCTTCAAACTCTTTTTTCTCATTTTTAAAATAACATACATGAAAACTAGCCCCCCCTAGAAATTTTCCTTAGTTGCGCCCATGGCAAAAAGCATGGAAAACTAGGAAGCGTAGCCGATCGGACCGGTAGAGGAAGGAAGCGACAAACTACAACTAGCGATGATCGCCGAATTTCTCGAGAGGGGGCAAAAAATCCTTTCGCTACCAGCCGAGTGATTCGTGAAAATGCTGATAAAAATATCTCTGAACGAACTGTGCGCAGAAGACTACAGGAAATGGGTTATAAGAGTGGGTTTGTCCAACGACGACCTTTGATTCGAAAGGTTAACAGGTTTGTTTACTTCGTATTCAGCATACATTTTTGGCAGAGGTTTATTTCTGCAGGATCAAACGCCTCAAATTCGCTCAAAAATACATCGACAAGCCGATAGAGTTCTGGAAACAGGTTATCTGGAGCGATGAAAGTAAATTTTAACTCTTTGGCCACAAACAACGAGCACAAGTTTGGACGAAACCTGGTGAGAAACTTGCCGATAAAAATATTCAGGAGACGGTCAAGCACGGAGGTGGCAGTATCATGGTGTGGGGGTGCTTTGCTTGGTCGGGTGTTGGTAATATTGAGAAAATTGATGGCCTAATGACGGCAGACTATTACATCAGCATTTTAAAGAGAAATCTTACAGAATCGGCGCGAAAGGTTGGAAAGTTCACTTTTCAACAAGACAATGATCCTAAGCATACCGCCCACAAAACCACTGCGTATTTCCGTGCTTCACGTATCAAGCTATTGGAATGACCATCACAAAGCCCGGACTTAAATCCGATAGAAAATTTGTGGTCGATTTTGGATCAAAATGTCGACAAGGGAGATGTCACCAACCGCGACAAACTGTTTGAAGCTTTGGAAATAGCTTGGACAAATATCGACTCCCAACATATTAAAAACCTCGTTGAAAGTATGCCTCGACGCCTGCAATCCGTGATTGAAGCGAAAGGTGGCCAAGCTAAATACTAAAATAAAGAAAAATCAGTTCGAACGTTGAATCACTATAATGCGTACTATATACCGTACTATATACGTACCACAAGAAAAATGACAATTTCCAAATATAAGCTCTTTTTATGTTTATATGTCGTTCTCATGTCGCTTTATCTAACATTTTTCGAAAGTACACCTCCAGTACTGTCTTTTGTTAGAACACTTTGATTATCCATCTGCCTTAGATTCTACCTAAATCAAGAAAGTTTGAACATATCACAGGTGCGTACTTTTTTTTGTCCAGTACTGTACTTACTATCAATATTCGTCCTTCGAAAAAGCGCCTCACATATTAAATACATATGAATGCCCAGGTTGGTAGGGAAGCGATGTATAGACCGGTGATAGGGCCTCACAGCCTACACACCGACACGAACGACAACGGCCAACGATGCATCAACTTCGCAGCTTCCCGAGGCCTAGTGATTAGAAGCACCTTCTTTCCACGCAAAGATATCCACAAAGCCACCTGGAGATCACGTGACCACCGTACAACAAATCATATTGACCACGTTCTCATTGATAGCCAATTTTTCTCAAACATTACAAACAAACGCTCCCTCCGGGGTGCGGATATCGACTCAGACCATCACCTAGTAGCAGTACATGTGCGCTCAAAACTATCAAAACTAACAAACGGTATTTCACACACGTCAGAACCGTCCTCCCCGGCCAAACATCTGGCAGTTGACCAACCCGCAGGCTGCAGAGAACTACGCGCGCTTACTTGAGGAGAGCTATGCGCTTCGACTCTCGACGATGGATGGGGGAAGTTGCGCTCGGCCATTGGAGAGGCCGCATCCGCGGCACTAGGTGTGATATCGTCGAGCCGACAAAATGACCGGTTTGACGGGGAATGCCAGCAAGCGATGGAGAGGAAGAAAAGAGCTTGGAAAAACTATCTAGGCATCGCCACAAGAGAGAACGCGGCCAAATACCGACGAGCACGAAATGAGTTGACCACGATTCTGCGGAGGAAGAAGCGCCAGTAGGAGGACAGAAATCGTGAAGAGCTGGAGCAACTGTTTCGGGCTGACGATACACGCAAGTTTTTTGAAAAAGTGAACCAATCCCGTAAAGGCTACACACCGTGTCCAGATATGTGTAGGGACGTGGAGGGAAACCTGATCACAAGCGGGCGCGAGGTGGTTGATAGGTGGCAGCAGTTCTTCGATGAGCACCTCAATAGCGGAGCAACGGAAGGAGGCGGAAGGGAAGTTATCCTTGGAGTGCCTACATACGACAGTAGTGTCTCAGTTCCTGATATCCTGGAGATCGAACGGGAAATTGGGTCACTTAAGAACAACAGAAAGAATTCGTAGGGCAGTATCAAGCGGGCTTCACACAAGCACGCGCTACTACGGATCAAATTTTCACTCTCCGGCAGATCCTTCAGAAATGCCGGGAGTACAACGTGCCCACACATCATGTTTTCGTGGACTTCAAGGCAGCGTATGATACAGTCGACAGTATGGGACACTCTCGAACCCTTTCGAAGTGCGCAGAGGGTTGAGACAAGGAGATGCATTTTTTTCCTCTGTGTGGACTCATCACTGCGACCAGAGACATTTTGATCTATTGTGATATTGCCCAGGTGTTTTCTGTACTCCGCACTTTATATTATTGGCAGTATCACTATTGAAATGAATGATACGCTTTTTTTTTATTTATATCCGTGCTTGTGTGTGAGAGTTACTCTTTCATTTCAAGCTTACTGCTCTACTATACCGAGCCTCTTTTCTATCCTAGGTACCAATAAAAAAAGCAAAGCCTTGGTGCTACATTCCGATTCGGAACTTGACCTTCTGTTTTTATTTATACACAGACTTCGCAGCCGACTGTTTGGTGGTGTACAGGACAATTGACACTAACTGACACTAACACAGTCTCTCCCGAGCCGAGACTCGAACCTACGACGACTGGCTCGTTGGGCCAGCATCGTACCTCGAGACCATCTGGGAGATAAAGATCTATCCTACCAATATCGCCAAATTACAATTCCCTGAACTGAGGCTACAGCTAACGTTACTCTCTGGCCAGGTTTATTCTGAGAGGGACCTATTATGTCAAGAGGAAGGAGTCTTATTGAAACCTCGTTCCTCGTGCCAATATCGCCAATTACAATTCTCTGTAGAGGGTAAATATTTCTGAAATCAGTTTTATTATAAGAAGGACTTATTTTGTCAAGAGGAAGGAGTCTTATCGAACCTCGTTCCTCCTACCAACACCGCGTCACAATCACAATTCCCTGAAGAGGCACTCAATGATTCACCTCTGGTCAGGTTTATTATAAGTAGGACTTATATTTTTGTCAAGAGGAAGAAGTCTTCTCGAAACCTCGTTCCTCCAGCCAAGACCGCGTCATATTTTACAATTCCCTGAAGAGAACTATTATACGTTACTCAGAACAGTTTTATTATAAGAGGGACTTTTTTGTTAGAATGAAAGTCAGCAAGGGTACTATAGAATTCAGCTTGAAGGAAGGGTATGTAGTAGGGAGCCTGAGAATGAACCCATGTTAAAGTCCTTTGACAACCAAATGGCCTGATTCTACTAAGATTCGAACCCACGACCACTCGCTTATCAAAGCGTACTCTGTAACCTTGCGGCTACGAAGCTCTCTCCCTTGAGGGTGTAATCCGACGGGCGGGCATCGAAACGAGAGGCACGATTTTCAGCAAAAGTAGTCAACTCATAGGCTTCGCAGACGACCTGGACATTATTACAAGAAACTCAGCGACGGCGGAGGCAATCTACGCCAGACTAAAAGTGGAAGCTAGAAGAGTTGGACTAGAAATAAATGCGTCGAAAACCAAGTATATGATAGGAAGAGGCTCGAAAGAAACTAACATTCGCCTCCCACGGACGGTGGTCATGGACGGCGACGAACTCGAAGTGGTAGAGGAGTTCGTATACATGGGATCTCTGGTAACCGCCGACAATAACACAAGTAAGGAGGTCCAACGACGTATTCAAGCTGGAAATCGAGCCTACTTTGCCCTTCGCAGGACACTTCTATCCAGGAGCATACGCCGCCGCACGAAACTGACGATGTACAAAACCCTAATTAGACCCGTAGTTCTCTATGGACTCGAAACCGTGACGCTGCTCACAGAGGACATACGCGCACTGGCCGTATTTGAACGGAAAGTGTTGCGGACAATATTTGGTGGAGTACAAACCGAAAGCGGAGTGGCGTAGGTGTATGAACCACGAGCTACAGACACTACTTGGAGAGATTCCCATTGCAAACCTGACGAAGGTCGGGAGGCTACGATGGGCTGGGCATGTCGTGAGGATGCCGGATGACAGCGCGGTAAAATCGGTTCTCTTCAAGGAACCCACCGGCACCAGAAATAGAGGGGCCCAACGTGCTAGATGACTTGACCAGGTTGAAGCGGATCTGCGAATATCGAGACGTCTAGGAAATTGGCGACGAGTAGCCCAGAACCGAGAAGAATGGAGGAAAATTCTTGATACGGCACGAGCCACCACGGCTCTAGGCTGCTGAAGTAAGTAAGTACACTAAAGTCGCTTTTTACGCGGGGGATACGTGCCGCGTAAAAAAACCCCGTATATTCCGGAATCCGCGTAAAAAAAACCGCGTAAATTTCGGAATCCGCGTAAAAAAACCATCGTTAATTTTGCATTCCGAGTGAAGGGGAACCGAAATCCGGGCAAAAAAAATACCGCGTAAATTCCGGAATCCGCGTAAAAAAACCGCGTAAATTCCGGAATCCGCGTAAAAAGCGACCTTAGTGTATATTAAATACTGCAATTTGAGACATTTTCTTTTCCAGGTGAGCAAAAATATATGAATCACACTTACCGACACGCGACACATTACAAGACACAACACTTATCGTTCTTACATAAAATGGACATATTAAAATTTACCTTAAAGGTCGACCGGTTTCAGGTTGTGTTGCCCGTCATCAGGACCCATGTCCAACTGTTTACGATGGTGTTCGTACGCTTTCACGTACTCGTCCCGGAGAGAAGAAAGTCTGCTTTATACTGAGGTTGGTTAGGCTGAAGAGATTTGGTGTTATCGGTGGATAATCTACGTTCATCAACAGCTCAGCAGTATTAACGATGTGTCGCGCCCTTCACAGCAGCCTCCAATACAATGTGATTTTTCCATGTTTGACAACCTCAAACCGACACAGTTCTTTGTAAGTTTCAAGTTCTTTATTAAGCCTGCAAAGGGAGAAACAAAATCTGATTCAGTCTTTCGGCATAGAAAAAATCTATCAAGTCTGAAATTGTTATCATTTATTATATAAACAGACACTTCTAATAACAGAAATAAGTTAGTGCAACATTCATTGCCCACAATATCATCAATGGTTACGTACGTCCAAAAATAATATCATCTGATTTGGTTTTGGTGTGCGAACGGGTTTAGGGGATCTTTTTCAGATTGTAGGTTGCTTTTCATCCTCTCGGAGCAACGAAGTTCGAGTTAAGGATGAGTGATATAATAGGCGACTAAACTGTACGGAAATCTGGGTAGTCCCTTTTGCAATGAGTTCTTCAAACAGCAGGGAAAGGAGACTAATTGTCTGCTTTGGTACTACGCTACGATCAATCTGGATGGATTCTACGATATTACTTAGCAATTTGATTAGTTTACTCCGTGTGGAATGATGAAGCCGAGTGCTCTAAGTTCACTAGAATTTCCGCTACAGTAGACTTGTTTTTAATATAAAATACGATTGCCGATATTCGAAAATTACAACACCGAATAAATGGAGACTATTTGTGGTTATTTGGTTAGACTCTGTCTCTTTTAAATAATCACAACTAGTTTCGTTTCATTAACAGCGATTAAAACTTATATTCTAAAGTACCTGCTCCAGTTACCTAAATACTTAATGCTAAAGTACTGGCGTTTCCAATAACTGTTTCTCAAAATATGGTAGACTTGATTTTCATTGCAGCTTCTATAATATATACGCTTTTTTAAACCATCAATCAGGATACGAGATGACATCAAGTGCAAAGAAAATAAACATTAACATCGACAACTATTTAGACAACACGATTAGTACCCGACCTGTACTCATACTAACAGGGGTAATCAAATTCCTAATCCCGCTAGCTGTCCGTTTCCTGCATCAATCCGAACGAATTATATCTCCTTCAGTTTGCCACGGGGGGCACTAGTCAGGTACGGCAGCTTTTCTAACACACTTCAAATCGACTAACCTTCCCGCCTGTTTACTGGGGCTTTTTAGCCGCCTCTCGTTGACGCTGGGCTTCTCGCTCGGCCACGTCAATTACGCCGATATTCCTGCTCGCGACATAGCCATGAATCACCGAGATTGCGGTCTTGGCGATGGCGACCGGAGCCGAGACAATAGCGAGCAGCTTGAAGGATGACATTCCAAGAACTAAAATGAGAAGTTTTTTACGTTTTAATTTGAACGAAGGATTTAGTAAATTATTTCTACGAACTCAGTGGACCCGGTGTGAAATACAGCAAGTAAAGTGCAGCATAGAACAGTTCATTGAACAGGCACATGAGCCCCAAAACAGTTCGGTTTGTGTAGTAGACGCGCATTATCGGGTTACCGGACATATCAATGAATTTGTGCGATGTCTTTCCTTGTAAAACAGTGCTGAAAAAAATGCATACAATCATTAGTAATAGTTTCGTAAGTTCGCAAATTGACCAGCATTAGTTACGTGTGTAGATAGAACCAGTGACAGGAAACATCGATCGCCATCGACAACTGGAACCAGAACATATACTGGGGATAGAAGTAACTCAGAGTCACCAATAGGCCCATGGTTCCGCAGCGATCCGTTAGCTGATCCAGCATCGCACCGAATTTGGTAGCTGAAAATGTCAATAAGAGTGTCGTCAAACAATGTCTACCTCACAATCAATAATCGATTACAGCTGCGGCATAATAAGAATAAATATCTGATCCACATTATGCAACCCGATTAGTTGCCAACTCTAGCATCGCAGCTATAGTTAAATTAAATTATTTGTTGCTTCTTTCCACTCCACTTACACTGATTGAAGTGTCTAGCCGCATGTCCATCAAGGGCATCCAGCACCACACTAACGATGTAACACCAGGCGGCCACAACATAATTGGTTGGCATATAATAGAAGGAAACGATCGCCAGCACGATTCGAGCATAGCCTAAAACAGAAACATTAACTCCAATTAGTTTTACAGTTCTATGACGTCGTACGCGGGATCACAAAGGGAAAAATCAATTTTACCCCCCTCTACCACCCACAACTCATAAAGCTGGGCACTGTAAATGAGGAACGCGGGGGAAGGACTTTTCTTCGAAAGCTTACCGATCAAATTTGGCACGAAGAC
This sequence comes from Wyeomyia smithii, assembly GCF_029784165.1. Lineage (NCBI taxonomy): Eukaryota > Metazoa > Arthropoda > Insecta > Diptera > Culicidae > Wyeomyia > Wyeomyia smithii. Next base: position 255,997,786 of record NC_073696.1, read on the forward strand.
GAAAATATTTTCCTCCTCCATCGCTGACGGTTGATGAGTCGAGACTTTTTCTCGTTGATTAATTAGTTTCAGATTAGCACCGAGCCGGTATTCACTTTTCACCGAATAACTGTGACTTGGAGCTATTTTCCACTACCTCTGTGAAAACAACGTCGTTTCGGGACTTCCATTCAAGCGATTTTCGCCTTCGGCATCTGTCGTAGAAAAAGCAGTGCTGCCAGATATGTTCCTTCATGCTGTGTATATTATAGCAGGTTCGGAATTATGATGGTATTCTCGTTTTCTCCACGCATTACCCGCATAAACAAATACCATACACGAATTGTTTCCCATATAGTATCTAAACCATTTATAAAACAGTCACATAACCATTTACATACCATATCAGCTTCAGTTTTGACGATCTAGTTTATAGTAAACTGAGAAATAACCATTTGGTGAACTAGGCGTTAGGTATGGTTACCATTCAAAAACAGCGATTTTCCCGAACATATATTTTTCGATATTATACACGATATGGTAAACTAATAATCCAAAATTTTGTACTAAAACTATTCTTCAAATAGTATAAATATGTTATTTTGCAGTAGTTTCCAGTTGTTCAGGTATCATTTCATGAATGGTATATTTATATTGATTGATATTCTGATAACCGTTCGTGGAATAGTCGTGATATTGTTTTGAATATAAAAATTGTTAGTGGCGATTTCTTTATTTTTCGCAAAATCATGTTTTTGTTTTTCAGCTGCAGATATCATTACTTGCCAGCCATCTTGCACATTTCTTTTTGTGGCTGGTCGTTATTGTATTCTTCCAGGCTGCGAGGGGCGCTGTTTTGCATTTGTCGTCGTGCAATGTGGACTTCAACATCGTTCTGCTCGGAGATACTGGATAGAAAAAAGGATTGTATAAATACTAAAGCCGAAAGATTTGTGACCAATTTGATTACCTTTCATTATAGTTTGACAAACACCTGCGACTACAGCGATTACTGGAAGATATCTCTTCCTTTTTCGATAGAGCTTCAACCGTTGAAGGTGTGGTGGACAAACAGTGCTCACTATCCTATTTGGGGATACTGAATATAAATAGTTTAAGTCATTCAGTTTAGTGCAGTAATAACTGATGAAAGACATTAGGGGTCTTCACATCGAGCTCGTATACGAATACCCAGCCGTAAACTGTGTATCTTCCATTACTCGTCAATGGAGGTGAGTATTTTTACTGCTAGGTATTTGTTTACGAGCTCGACATGAACACCCATATTATCACGAACAGTTTCCATACTTCATTAAGTACAGTTAAAATCCTTACCGCTTCAGCAATGGTTTTTGATTATGCGGGGTACTAATTCAAATGTTGAAGAAAATAATGAAAGCAAAATCGCTTTACATTGTATTTTCGAGAATTTGTTCTTTCGCCTGTTACTATGCGCTGTGCGTCGTGGTCCCCGTGACTCTGTGGTTAGCGATGTTGGTCGGCTAGTTCTCCCACACGGTTGCGATATCGGGTTCGATTCCCGATCGAGTCGAGGATCTTTTCGAGCTAGAAATTTTCTCGACTCAGCACTGGGGCACGGTGTATCGTTGTACTTATCCTACACATGCAAAATGTGCCAAAAAAAAATCGATAACGAATTCTCCCAACTAATCTAGTTGATCGAGACCGCTATTAGCCCCAAGGCTAAGCGTGCGATATTGTATTGTATTGTATGCGCTTTTCAAATCTGCTCGACAGTATCGCCCTTTACGTTGCGCCTTATGTTAATCTGGGGTGGCATATACTGCCAGTTCTGCTTAAAGCGCAAAAGGAGCTGCCATTGTCATCTGCCCGTCGGCTCATCTTACACGCGATAACAAAAAATTACGAAGAACGATACATAACGCCCAACAGCGATCATTAGTTTTTTTCGAGTTACTCCCCAACAAACAATTTTGTCGATATACAGCCTAATAAGCTATTATTCAGTGGATTTTGACTGAACTATAGCTTAACAAGCTGTTATCCACAAAATTGTTTGTTGGGTCGAAACGAAACGCGCATTGTCACCCCTCTACAGAATCACCCTTTATTATACGCCGTGTTTACGTTATTGTATACAAATACGCCTTTTGCTTTTCAGTTTATTTTGTTGACAAATTCGATTCCGCCCATTCAAGTTTCGCCTTTTACTAACGTAAACCTAGAACAGGACGTAACAAGTGGCTTCTAGTTATTTTTCTTTTCTGCTTTATTTATGGATTTTGTGCAGGACATAAATGATCACGTTCAACCATGTTTCAACACGTTCCGGATAGCCCTTCATTCAATAAAGCTGAAAGCAGAGTCTATGTTTATAATATAGAGTCGCGCAAAGATGAAACCAAAGGAACTAAATCAGTGTCAAACGAGGGAACCAATCGAGCAATGTAAATAAACAAGGTGCTAATGTTAGGAGTGGATGAAAAGTGTTGTAATCAACAGTAGCGCTATCATCATCGGCGGCGGCTTCAAGAAACAGTTACCATGACATCGGTCTGATTTAAACTTAATGGACAATGTAGCATGAAGTTTGATAAAATACCACAGACAAACAGACGTACCACGTAATTTGTTTTCGTGGATCAAAATAACGGTCAATTCAAATGAGTTACAGTTATGCGAAGTATTCCCGCCGCAGCGGTTGGTGGCGCTGATGTGCTTTTTTCTGTTGAACTCAGTTGACAATTGTAGCATGCCGTGCTGCCAAAACATCAGAAAGACTGAAAGTTCATCTTTTGCGGAAGACGTCCAGTAGGTGTCGCACAAGTTATTCGGAACCACAATTCGCTTAGAATTTTACATGGAGTGGTACGTCTGTTTGTCTGTGGTAATACTTCAAAAGTAAAAGTTTTTTCAGTTGACTTTCAAGGAGTATAGTAAGGTCAAATATTCGATATATTTTACAAAGTATTTATCGTTGCATTTTCAGGCAACCCTCTATCTATACCACAACTCCTTGACAGCACATTATTGTTTTTGTCTGTCGAAGTGATATGAATATCAAAATATAACCACCAATATCGTATAATGTTACCGGAATATTTCTCTTAAAAATAAAGTTGTCTAGCCCCTAGGAGTATAGTCATTTATTACAATATATTTTTAAATAAATATAATATTTTAACTATTGCAAAATGCCAGGAAGGTTTATGTATGTGCTGAAGCGAGGGGCAAAACAGCTTTTAGGCCGTATGAATAAAAAAAAAGTTTACTCTGCACCTCCCATAAGACTTGCACGGGATGAGTAAAGCAAACGCTTTTATTCAAACGGCTTCTTATCTAAGTTACTCTTATGCTTAGAGTAACTCTAATTGATTTAATATTACTCTGAAATTTAAGATCATTCACATCTTTGATTACCTTGAGAACAAGAAAAATATATGAACGGTGAGACCGAGCAACATTCATGTTTATATTCGCGGTGGGGAAAAAGTGTAAGAATGGATACTCAGAGACACGAAAGTTACTCAGATTTGCTCTCTATTGTTCAGGTTTTCTCAGAAAATTTCATATTTACTCACAGTCTAACCTCTCGGTTAATACACTGTAAATAAATGGTACGATTACTTCAAGTATTTTTGCACTTGATTCAATTCGTCACGTGGCACTGCAAATTGAAGTAATTTCATGTTGATTTCACAATGATTAACATTTTCCAACGAAATTATCTTGCGTTGAAAACTGTTCAATGGAAATCACCATCATATTATAATGAATATCTCTTGTATTTGCACCACTGTTTAAATCAATTGAATTACAGCTGCAATATCAATTGACAAACGTCAGAACCATGAGGCGAAACAAAAATAGTGACGGTGGCGAAAGGCGTAAGCAGCACATTTTCCCCAGAGATAAACAATTTGTTTGAAAGTAAGTTTTATTGAATCTTTGATATTAAAATAACAATAATACAACTCTTTACTTTACAGCTCCTGAAATCGGTTGCACCGACATGATGACAGAAATCATTTTGTAATTAAATTGAAAATCTGAGATTTGAAAAAAATGAAAAAATCTAAAATAAATAACAATCAAAAGATCAAAAGATATATTGTGATTAGCTGATAATATCCAAATGATCGACATTCCTTATCTCAAACATAGGCATTTCAAAAGAGATGATCATAACAACAGAAAGTCAAGTGACTCGCTGTTGATTTTAACGTTCTTTGCATTAACATATTCCAAAAGATTTTCTTTTTACTTCGAAATGTTAGGCAAGTAGTGCGAATTCAACAGCAAATCACCTCACTTCGACGTGGATTTTTTTATAGTGTAGCAAGTTTGCCAGATTTTCCAAATTTTGAAAGCTGAAATGGGAAAAGTATAAACGTTTTGTTGAGTGTATGTAAATATCGCACAGCTCTCTCCCTTTGTCAGAATGAAAAATGTCTCTAGCTCTACTCACTACACTGTAAAAAAAATCACGTCGAAGTGAAGTGATTTGCTGTTGAATTCGCACTACTTGCCGAACATTTCAAAGTGAAAAGAAAATTCTTCGAAACATGTTAATGCAAAGAACGGTGAAATCAACAGCAAATCACTTGATTTTCTGTTGTTATGTTCATCTTTTTTGATATTCTTATGTTTGAGATACGAAATGTTGGTCATTTGGATATTATCTGCTAATCACAATAAATTTAAAAGGTTTCTGTTTATTTTAGATTTTTCAATTTTATTTTATTCTAGGTTTTCAATTTGTTTACAAAATGACCACTGTCGCTGTGTCGGTGTATTCGAATTCAGGATCTGTAAAAGAGTTGTTTTATTATTATTTTATTAATATCAAAGATTCAATAGAACTTACTTCCAAACAAATTTTTAATCTCCGGGGAAAATGTGCTGCTTGCGCCTTTCGCCATCGCGACTATTTTTGTTTCGTTTTATGTTTTTGACGTTTGTCAATTGGAATCGCAGCTGTAATTCAATTGATTTGAACAGTGGTGCAAATTCAAGAGATATTCATTATAATATGATGGTGAATTCCATTGAACAGTTTTCAACGCAAGATCATATCATTAGAAAGTGTTAATCATTGTGAAAACAACACTAAATCACTTCAATTTGCAGTGTGACGTGACGAATCGAGTCAAGTGCAAAAACACTTGAAGTAATCGTATCATTTAATTACAGTGTAGGTAAACAAAATTCGCATCGCTGAATTGAAAAACTATCTGTAGCATCTGCAAAGTTGCTTGACACAAAACTGAAAACGTAACTTTCTGCGACGTTCTGCTCTGGCGATTCAAAACATACTTGTTTTATGATTTTCAATAAAATGGAAGGTAAATTAGTGTTGTTTAAGTATCAACTCTGTTAAAAGTTTTCTGGATTTCAGATTTAAATCAACTATCCCAAACTTCCAACCAACCTTTTTTTTTTTGACGTTGACTAAATTCTATATCGAAGTTAGGCCCCTGAATTTGAAAATCTAGTAATTCAACCAGGGAAATCCAGAGAAAAGTGGTCAGGTTTTGAGCGCTTATTTTGCAGTCATCTATAATCAGGTTTTCGAGGTTTTGGCATCAATCGATCAGAAATTCTTTTACGGTTAAATTTATGTAACAAAAAACAAACTATTGTTTGAGATACACTATTGAAAAATTGGTAATAAATATCGATTGTCTAAATCATACCGCGCAGCCAATCACTACCTCTCTTCCCAAGCACAGTCGACACTAACGGATACAATCGATCTGACTTTGTTGTTATTATTGTTGTCACTTTCTGTTTCCGATGTTTATGTTGCTGCTAGCGGAAAAAACCTTGCAAATATGCATCTTTTTGTTGGTGTTAATTTTACAACAGCGGCCGGCGCCCCATCATTCTGATTCCAAAACCGCACCAGTGACATGCGGACGCTAGGTGTTAGCAGCTGAAAGGAGGAAAGACAAAATAGTACCGGTCATCTCGTGCCGGTTTCACCCGTTATGCTGGTGGCTACTACAAAATACTAAAATGGCTGGAATTCTGGACGGAAACCAGTAAACAAGAAATCGGCAACTGGCACCTTTTGGTGCCTCGCAGTTTTATAATAGAATCGGTTAGTTGAATTTTATGTTTTACAATTGCTGCTGCTAGCGGAAAAAAAACCTTGCAAATGTTTATGTTGATGTTAATTTCACGACAGCGCTAGGTGTTAGCAGCTGAAAGGAGGAAAGACAAAATAGTACCGGTCATCTCGTGCCGGTTTCACCCGTTATGCTGGTGGCTGTTAGTAATAAATGGCTACTGCAAAATACTAAAATGGCTGGAATTCTGGACGGACTAACCAGTAAACGAGAATAATCGGCAACTGGTACCTTTTGGTGCCTCGAAATTTTGTTGCAGATGTTTTGTAAAAGAAGCGTTGCAATTCCCTCTACTATTTGCTTCAATGGAATATTTTTTTTTTATAAGAATACGGTAGTCAACGTCATGCGGTCGTGTCTTGAATACCACCCTCCTCCTTTTTTTTTCTCTCCTTTTTATGGCGCAGACCAGATGATCCATAAATGCCAGAACTGTCAAGTACATGTTATTCCAATTTTTGTAGCTCGAAATGACGGTTGATAGGCAAATTCTTGATTGAAGCTTTTCGTGTGGTTTTGTTATCAAATATTTTATATAAGTGTATTAATATTTGTTATGAATATCGACCTCACTGTAACTGTGGTGACTCCATCAGTCATTCCCGTCTCTAAGAGAAAGTTGGTGATCTGCGTATATTGGTCTTGTTGTTGATTTTTAAGGATGCTTGTAAATTTGGTTTTGTCGGCGAGAGTTGGAAATTTATTTCTTATGATCGAGTGTTTCCTGCAGTCGAATAAAATGTGTATAAGGTTCTCTTGTTCGTTACATACCTCACAAAGGTCGTTCGGAATCAGGTTCCATTTGTGGAGTCGGTCTTTCGTGGCTGTATGGAAGGTTCGTATTCTACACATTAGGAATGTCTGTTTTGTAGTTAGCGTCATTTTATCGTACTATGGTCGTTCTTTAACCGCCTCCATGATTTCGAAGTGGGGCTTTCCTTTTTCTTCGGATGCTATTTTGTATTCATTGTCCCATTCTTTAAATATTTCGGTTTTAAAACTGACTAACCCGTCACCTATTGTTAATTGATAGTTTTCAAAAGTCGTTCTTTTTATTCCTAGTTTCGCTGCGGTGTCTTCTCTGTCATTACCCAAGATGTTTGTGTGTCCTGGAACCCACTGTATAACCAGATCCTCGAACCTATTGCATTGAATCATTGAGAAGAATTATTGTACTAAATAGTTATTAGGGTTGTTATTTTGTGAGATTTCACAGCTGCTTTTAGAGTCTGTAAAAATAACTGTTTTAAATTTGTATTGTTTTATGGCATATTCAACTGCTTCTATTATTGCGACAAGTTCTGCATTTGTGATTGTGAAATTGGGATTTAATTTATGACTAAATGACGTTTGTGTTTGCTGATCATAAAAACCATATCCTACTCCTTCTATGGTTTTTGATCCATCTGTATAAATTTTGTAATAGTTTGCGTATTTATCTGTGATTAATTCCTTCACTATTGCATTTTGTTTGTAAAGTGGTGTATGTTTTTTGATCGATGGAATTACAGGAACTATTCTAGGTGTTTCTTCGACAATTATAGTAGATGTAGAATTCGGATTTGTTTTACATTGGAGGATGAGGTAGTTGTTAGTATTAGCAAGTTCTTCTGAAAATGTTGTAAATTTCGGACTATGTTCTGATGTAATCAAGTCCCATAAATGGGTTGTGATAGGGCTAATGGCAAAGAAGAGAGTTTTAAGTATTTTCTTGAACGTTATGTATTCGGCCCTAAACTTCATTGGAAATTCTCCTGCTTCCGCGTAAATTACTTGGATCGGTGTTGATTGTAATAGTCTCAATGCAGTTCTGATGGATAGATTTTGAATTTTTTCGATTTTTTGAAAGTCTGTTTTAGATGCTGCTGAGTATATTAAAATGCCATAGTCTAATTGAGATCTTACTATTGATTTATGGATTTGCAGTAATGTTTTGGGGTGGCTTCCTCCCTTCTTTCTACTCAACATTTTGAGAATATTTATTTTCTTTTTTGCTTTGGCAACCGTGTATGTTATATGTGTTTTATAGTTGAGTTTTTGGTCTGTCCAAATTCCAAGGTATTTATGGTAAGGAACTATTTCGATTTGTTCATCTTTGATTTTAATAATTATGTTGTCTGAGTAGTTTTTTGAAAGTACTACTGCTGCGGATTTTGTTGGGTTTATTTTCAGGTCTAGTGAGCTGTTTCGTCTATTATGTTAAGAATATCATTCATTTTGTTTTGTGTTTCAATTAAGTTGTTTCCTTCTGCATAGACGACGAAATCATCGGCGAACTGTATCAGTTACCATCTTCAGTTACTTCGTGTAGTTTAGTCGAATAGATGTTGAAGAGGATTGGGGAAATGGGACAACCTTGAGGCAATCCTTTTGCGTCGTTCTTTTAATTATTGTGCCGTCGTTCATCAAGAGTTCAACTTTTCTTTTATTGAGATATGCGTATAACCAATCAATCATTTCAGGTGGGAATTGTTTTTCCTTCAAAATTTTTAGGAGTTTTTCTACGTTTACATTGTCGAATGCTTTTGTCAGGTCGAGGAACGTACAGATTGCGTATTGTTTTTTATTTTTAGTCAAATTGATCTTAGATGTTAATACATTGACGCAATTGATCGCTGAAACCCTGCGCCTGAAGCCAAAGGAGTATTTAGGAAGAACATTATTGGTTTCTATGAAGTTTACCATTTCTTTTTTTATTTTTATATTTATAGTTTTAAGAAATACAGGGATAAGGCAGATCGGTCTATAAGAATCTGGTTTATTTTCGTCTTTTCCTGGTTTGAGGATTGGTGTGATTTTAATGGTATTCCAACTTTCTGTTCTGTTTGGGATTTGTTTTGTATTTTGTTTCATTGATTTTATTACAAAATGTTTCTGATAGTTCTTTGTATATTGAAGATTATTATTTTGTGATCTCCACTAATTTCGTTGTTCAGAACTGACCATTCGGTTTTATATGCTAAAGTCGAAGAGACGATTGTGAGGTCTATAGCAGATGGTGTTGTGTCAGGTGGTCTGATCATCGTAGGGTCTCCGTCATTCATTATAATTAAATCTCTGGCTTCTAGCAATTCCATCAGTAAGTCCCCTCGAGGTCAGTACTTGTTTGTGTTATTCCACACTGGGTGGTGTGCATTAAAGTCACCTGCAATAATAGTTTCAGTTCCTGTTTTTTTCTATAAAGTCGAGAAGTTTGATTAACGGACTTTTGATTTGGTTGTTATTGATTGGGGATGGTGGGATATAAATCGATATGATGTTGAGTGGGCTGTCAGTGGTGTTTATGATTTGTAGGGCTATTGCTTCTATTGGTTGGTAGTGATGTCCAAATTTTCCAATTATTCGATTATTGAGTAATCGAATAACTTTAAGCCGCTAAGTAATCGATACGATTAATCGCGCTTGCCTATTCGATTAATTGACCATTTACGATTAATCGACAAAATTTCCAACTTCAAAATCTCTTCAAGCCCTTGAGACTTCGTAGTCGCGAATAATTTAAACCGGAAACAGTAATAACTCCACTGAAATCTCAGTATAAAACTTTACTGAAATCTCGGCATCATTGCTGTCACCTGCGTCGTCGATTGTTTTTAACTTGTGTATAATCCAACGCTGGCATGCTGAAGCTGACAAGAAACTGTGCGGTGCAGTATTTGAATTTAATCAAAACAGCTAGACAGTGGGTAGCAATAGTGACAAAAGTGAAAATTTTGAATCGCATTGGCGGACAGCAGCAAATTGTTTCGTCTTCTGTGCAGTAGCAGAAACTGGCGGTTCAACGCAGTATCCAGTTGGTAACAAGGAACTCCACCATTTCCGTTAAAAAATGAAGTATGTTCGCCAATCGCTTCAACGATTTTGTCGCCCCCACAGCCAGCGAATCAACAGCAGTACCCTGATTCCGGTGCTAGTTTTCGGTAGCGGTATCCAGTGTAAACTTGCCACAGTACCGTGGAGTGGGCTGAAATTGATCAGTGGGGTGAAATTGCTCACCTGAAAATTCATGATAAAAAAAAATCCAAAGATATTGCTCTTACAACACTAGGCAATGTTAACGTGTTCTTAAACGCAACTTTTGCATGATTCACATACCTGTCAAAGTTAACCATTGCATGCCCGGTGTAATTTTTCATATTTTCGAAAAATTCTTCTAACTCAGTCAAAGCTCAATCAAATTTGATCAAACAAGTTTCCAAATAATAAAAAAAAGTATTGAATTTACTTAGAGTAAACTTAGTTGAGGGTTAATTACGTTAAATTTGGAGAAGTGAGTAAAGTTTGATAAAAGCTCAAAAAATGTAATATCATTAAAGAAATACTGATGAATTCGCAGGAAACCACAAAGATTTTATTTCAAAGCTAGTTTTTGAGCTTTTGCAACAAACCGCATTGAAATCGGTCTAATGACGATCAAATAAGAGCAATTTTAGCAACAAGCAGCTCGTGAACCAGAATAAACAAATTTTAACCTGAAATATCGTTATTTTTGTTTCCAAACTAGCTGTTTATGATATATTTCAATACAGAAATCATCATTAATCTTGAGCAAATCGAAAAAAAGCACATTGCCAAAATTCGTGTCAGTAATCGACGCAGGTAATCGATTAATTCGGTTATTCAGTGGGAGATAATCGATGACAAAATATTCGATTATTACGCAGTCTAATCGATTAATCGATTAACCGAACGATTACCGGACATCACTATTGGTTGGATGTCTGGGAGTTTAATTTCTTTGGACATTATTTCGTGTTTGACTAAGATTGCTACACCACCATATCCTTGGTCTCTGCTTCTTTTGATGAATTTAAATCCAGGGAAATTGAATGTTTCATCTGGTTTTATTCAGATTTCTGATAACATGGCTATGTCTATGTCGTGTTTATGAAGTAGATTCATGAGTAGTGAACGATTTGCTGGGGGTCTTATGCTATTAATGTTATTTTGAAGTATGTTCAAGTTCCGTGTGTTAGCCATTATTGTTTATAGGATCAGGGATTTGTTCGGTATTTGGGTTCATTAGCTGTGTTAATTCTTCCCCTATATTTATTAGAAGTAGGTCTATTGCTCTGTTCGGGTTGTTTCTGTCTACCGTGTGTTCAACTATTTTCTTCTGAATTTCCTTTCTCTTTATCTTTAGCGTTATTTTTTCAAAGTTCAGTTGTTTTAAGATTTCTGTTCTAATTTGGTCGACAACTTGTACAAGCTCTTCTTTGGTGATATAGTTAAGTGATTTATTAGTTCTATGATCATTGGAGACTTGTGGGTATATGTCTTGAGTGTTGTTTATGTTTTGTGATTCAACTATTGTATTTAGGGTAGGTAGAGGGGGAAGAGTGTATTGGATTGTAATCGTAGATTGGTTTGGGATGGTTTTCTGTAAAATTTCTCTGCTTCTTGAAAAGTAAGTTTATCGTGTGCCATGGTTTTGTTTATGTTGTTTTGTCTGATACGTTCTTTACAGTTTTTGTCAAATGTCTTATGTGGTTCTTTACAGTGGAAACAGATGATATTTAGTGATGTACAAGTTTTTGATTCGTGACCGTCGAGTGAACAATTGCTACATTTGGTGGTACTAGATTTGCACGCATTGGTTTTATGGCCATATCTTAACCATTTCAAGCAGTATCTAAGGGGAAAAATACAGACATCTACTTTGGTCGGTATTCCATAAATTTTTACCTCTGTTGGAAGTTTTTCTTCTTCCGCGTAAATTTTTATTGAGTATGTGGGTTGCAGTTCGTTTTTATCAGGATTTGTTTTAACCATTTTTTTAATTCTTTCTATTTTATTAATTTTAATGTGACTTTCAAGGTTTTCGATGATTTCTGTTTCTGGGATTGTTGGAGGAACATTCCTGATGACGCCTATTCTTTCTTTGAACATGTTCGGTACAAAAACCTTATATTTAAAGGAATCTTGGAGCATTTTGGAATTAATCAGTGGTTCGGCATGTCTTGGGTTAGAGAACGTGATTTTGTAGCGGTATCTTCCTGCTGGTTTTAATTCAGTATATTGATTGATTTTAAGACTGTAGAATGCGAGCAACTTCCATAATGTGTTTCCATATCTGTTCATTACTGTCATTGTTCAGATCTATTGGTTCTATGAAAAAGGTTTTATAGGTCTTATTAGTAATCCAGTCATCTGCTTGTTTGTTATTTGTGTTATTTCTTTTTTTCTTGTCTCTGGGTTTGGTTTTTGAGTCGTTTTTCAGTTTAATTTTTTTCAACGTAGTATTTTCTTCGTCACTGTCCATTTTACGTCATCCTGAGATTATATCTTCATGTGCTGATTCATAGCCGGTCCCTGACTCTTCGTCGTCTTGATTTTGTCCTCGAGGATCTGGTAGTGAGATCCCCGACCTTTCGTTTGTTCTTTTTTGCATCCAACGAGGCCCTTTCCAGACCCCGTATTAAAAAGACCTACCTCTCAGACCACGAAAAATCTCCCGAAATCGAGAAATCGTGGAATCGGTTGTAGTAACTGTTAGTCGATTTACACTTTTTTACAAAATGCTTCTGTATTTTAAAAAAAAAACACCACTTTAAGCTTCGATCAAAATTTTTTAAGATGGCGGAAAAAAATCTTTTAGCAAACACGCGGTTTGTACTCAACTTCGTTCTGGCTTTATTTCACCTCTTTACTGCGCGAATGTTAGCGGGAGAATGCCAACCAACCTTGTGAGGCTGAAAACGATCCGGCCGAAATAAAACTTCACGGTTGCGATATATGTGGTAGAAATTTTAAATTGAAGGGTCACCTTAAGGAACACATTCGCATTCATACGGGAGAGAAACCCTTTTAATGTGACTAGTGCGGCATGCTCTTCAGAATTAGCAGCAGTCTTGAATTACATGTGCTAAATCATATCGGCGAGCGGCGACATGTTTGTGAGAAGTGCGGTAAAGGATTCTTTCTCAAAACCCAATTAACGGTTCGTGAGAAATGTCACACCGACGAAAAACCATTCCATTGCGATGTATGTGGCAAATCATTCTTGACTAAATCCTATCTTACACAGCACCAACGTATTCACACAAACCAAAAAGACTATGAATGTAACGTCTGTGGAAAACTTTTCTATACAAAGAATCGTTTGAGTCTACACAGTGGGGTTCACACCGGGAAAAGACCAGTTAAACGCGGTAAATAAATGCTATTTGAAAATTAACTATGTTACAAGCTGTTTAAATTTCAGATTCAAAAACCAAAGACGATCCGGCTAGCATAAAACCCTACGTTTGCGATATATGTGGTAGAAGTTCTAGCATAAAAAAAATCACCTCACGGAACACATTCGCATTCATACGGGAGAGAAACCCTTTGAATGTGAGCACTGCGGAATGCTCTTCAGGACTAGCTGTCTTAAATTACATATGCCACAGCATACCGGCGAACGGCCACATGTTTGCAAGCGGTGCGGTAAAGGATTCATACGCAGATACCAATTCACGTGTCATGAGAAATGTCACATCGAGGAAAATCCTTCAAATGTGATGTGTGTGGCAAAGGATTCACAACTAAAACCAACCTTAGTCAGCACAATCGTATTCACACAAACCGGAAAGAGTACGAATGTAACTTCTGTGGTAAACAGTTCTATACAAAGTCTCATTTGATTCTACACACTCGGGTTCACACCGGAGAAAGACCATTCAAATGCGATTTATGTGATAAACCATTTAGTGCAAACAGCGCACTCAAAAAGCATCGGCTGAAAAATCACACATATGCGCTGATGAAAAGGATGAATGCGACAAACAATTCTTTGCCAGCTGCACAAAAACTTTGCCAGCTTAAACAAAAACAAACCAACTCATGCTGGAGAACGGCCGTACAAGTGCCCGGTTTGGGGTAAGATGGTTTCCAGAAGCCCTGACATCTGTGGCAAGGAATATAGGACCAGCAAAACGATGAAGCGTCATCGGCTCCACATTCACATCAACGTTAAGTGTGAGGTATGTGGAAAAGGATTTCACAATAGTAGACAGTAACCTCGTCCAGCACAACTCATGTTGTGGTAAAGAGGGTACACATCAGTGCAATGTTTGCGATAAATGTTTCCACTGTTCAAATCAATGAACAAACGATTCTGGTGCCTAATGAAATAGGAAATCGACGCACTTGATAGCTACGATATATTAAAAATATATAATAAAAGGAAAATAATCGATTTATTTATTTAAAGAGTATAATTCAAGCGAAAAGAGTATTGAACCACTACTAAATGTTTACTGTAGTGTAAATCATAGTTATAACCTGGGTTTGCCGGATTCACTAAATTTTGAAAGCTGAAATGGGAAAAGCATAAACGTTTAGTTGGGTGTATGTAAATATCGCACAGCTCTCTCCACTTGTCAAAATGAAAAATGATAGCTGTACTTTCTAGAGCAGGGAAACCAGATATGCAGATTTGTCTGCAAAACGCAGATTTTTAGGGTTCTTGTGCAGTTCACAGATATTTGCAAATTTTCAATAGTTTCCGCAGGTTTTATCAGGGTCTCCTTATATTTGCGCAGATTTTCTTAAAATGTGGGCAGATTTTTGCTGCGCGAGCGAAATTTTTTCGAATGACAAATAGATTTTTTCAGATTTCAAGCAGATATTTCCGGTTTTTCGAGCAGTTGCAGACATTTTTCAAAAATATCTGGCATCTCTGCTCTAGAGGTAAACAAAATTCTCATCGCAGAATTAAAAACTATCTGTAGCATCTGTAAAGTTACTTGACAAAAAACTGAAAACGTAACTTTCGCGTCTTTCTCCTTCGACGATCGAAAACATAATTGTTTTATGATCTTCCATAGAATGGAAGGTAAATTAGTGTTGTTTAAGTATTAACTCTGTTACAAGTTTTCCGGTTTTCAGATTTGAACCAACTATCCCAAACTTCCAACCAACCTTGTGAGGCTGAAAACGATCCGGCCGGAATGAAACTTCACGGTTGCGATATATGTGGTAGAAGTTTTAAATTGAAGGGTCACCTTAAGGAACACATTCGCATTCATACGGGAGAGAAACCCTTTAAATGTGACCAGTGCGGCATGCTCTTCAGGGTTAGCAGCGGTCTTAAATTACATCTGCTATATCATATCGGCGAGCGGCGACATGTTTGCGAGAAGTGCGGTAAAGGATTCTTTCTCAAAACCCATTTAACGGCTCATGAGAAATGTCACACCGACGAAAAACCATTCCATTGCGATGTATGTGGCAAATCATTCTTGACTAAACCCTATCTTACACAGCACAAACGTATTCACACAAACCAAAAAGACTTTGAATGTAACGTCTGTGGAAAACTTTTCTATACTAAGAATCGTTTGAATCTACACAGTCGTGTTCACACCGGGGAGAGACCAGTTAAACGCGGTAAATAAATGCTATTTGAATATTAACTATGTTACAAGCTGTCTAAATTTCAGATTCAAAGGCCAAAGACGATCCGGCTAGCATAAAACCTTACGTTTGCGATATATGTGGTAGAAGTTTTAGCATAAGAAATCACCTCACGGAACACATTCGCATTCATACGGGAGAGAAACCCTTTGAATGTGAGCACTGCGGAAAGCTCTTCAGGACTACCAGCTGTCTTAAATTACATGTGCTACAGCATACCGGCGAACGGCCACATGTTTGCAGGTGGTGCGGTAAAGGATTTATACGTAGATACGATTTAACGGATCATGAAAAATGTCACCTCGAGGAATATCCTTTTAAATGTGATGTGTGTGGCAAAGGATTCACAACTAAAGCCAACCTTGGTCGCCACAAACGTATTCACACAAACCGGAAAGAGTACGAATGTAACTTCTGTGGTAAACAATTCTATGCAAAGTCTCATTTGATTCTCCACACTCGGGTTCACACCGGAGAAAAACCATTCAAATGCGATCTATGTGATAAACCATTTAGCGCAAACAGCGAGCTCAAAAAGCATCGGCTAAAAAATCACACAAATGCGTTGATGAATGGGATGAATGCGACAAACAATTCTCTGTCAGTGGCAAATCAAACAAACACAAACCAACTCACGCTGGAGAAATAACCGAACTCGGTTTGTGGTAAGTTGATTTCCGAAAGAAACAGTTTGACGGATCACAATCGCATCCACGCTGGGGATAGACCCTACGTGTGTGACATTCGCTGCAAGGAATATAGGACTAGCAAAACGATAAAACACCATCGGCTCTTCATTTACACCAGCGTGGAACCAGTTTGAGGTAGGTATGTGGAAAGGGATTTCTTAACAGTAGACAGCAATCTCGTTCAGCACAACTCATGTTATGGTAAAGAGGGTACACAGCAGCGCAACGTTTGCGATAAATGTTTCCATTATTTAAATTAAAGAACAAAAGATAGTGGTGCCTTCTGAAATGGGAAATCGACACACTTAATAGCTACGCTAAAGTAAAAATAAATTGTCAAACGGAAAATAATCGATTTTTGCATTTATAGTTAGTTAAGCCTGTAGTACACTCTTTGACCGAGCGTCAGATATTTGTCTCTTTTTGACAGATAAAAATTTGGTCAAAATAATTATTTGTAACTCTCCGATTTTAACATGGGGCAAACACGGGCAAACAACAACCATGATGTCAAATAAATTTGAACATTATGTCAGAAGGTCAAATATTTGACCATTAGACAAAGAGTGTACTACAGGCTTAATGGTCAAGTATTTGACCTTCTGACATAATGCTCAAGTTTATTTGACATCATGGTTGTTGTTTGCCCGTGTTTACCCCATGTTAAAATTGGAGAGTGACAAACAATTATATTTGACCAAATTTTTATCTGTCAAAAAGTGACAAATATTTGACGCTCGGTCAAAGAGTGTTATACAGGTGTAACCCGCAGTAGGAGATTTGCTTATGATCAGATGTTTAGGTCATCGAACTTAGCTAGCGCAGGGAAATTCTTGTTAGAAAATCTAAACGCAAGCATGCGACAAAGTACAAGAGTCAAGGCCATGCAAGGGACAAGTGTTTTTACTCTATCCTTTCTTACCTCATACAGCGTGCGCAAGAGAATGTAGAATAAAAATAGATTCATGTGTGTGAAGTAGGAGAAAAACTCCAGTTGCCGAGGACAAATGTATACGCGTGTGGATAACTTGTATACCAGTACGCACGCACAATTGCATAGATTGTTCTAAGGTAGGATCAAAATACGCACTCACAGCAAAAGGAATAGCAAATGCGCAAGCGCGAGTTCAGTAACCACGGGAGGCTTATAAGACCTCTGACTAGGCTATCTCATTCTTACATATACTAATAATAGATTTGGGAATCAAATTTTCTGTATAAAAACCCAAGAAATTTAAATACAATTTAGTCTACTCTTGGAATCAGTGTTGCGTTCATCTTTATTCGAACTCATTCTTGGTGGTTCTGCCTGGTAAGTCTTCAGTCGAGAAATCTTCAGATTTGAATGTTTCCCAAACGTTCGCAGTAAGAATCATAGATTCCCACTGGAAGTTTAGAAATTCATTCTCACTCGTTGATTCTCCCGCACGGAAGATAACGGATAATTGTCTCTAACTCTCGTTCTCTGCGCGTTCCATTAGGAATAAGCAAGAAGGCAGTAAGGACAACTATCCTGATTAAGGGCATTCGCTAGTTGCGCAACATCCGAGAGAACTCCTGTAGGTGCCGGCTCGAGCTCACAAGACCATTCCTTCGCACGGTCGAGTAAGAGCGTCGGGCGCTTACAACAGGCTTTAAGCCTGTAGTACACTCTTTGTCTAATGGTCAAATATTTGACCTTCTGACATAATGGTCAAATTTATTTGACATCATGGTTGTTGTTTGCCCGTGTTTGCCCCATGTTAAAATTGGAGAGTGACAAACAATTATCTTTGACCAAATTTTTTTCTGTCAAAAAGTGCCAAATATTTGACGCTTGGTCAAAGAGTGTAATACAGGCTTTAGAGTATAATTTAGGTGAAAAAAATATTCGATAGATACTAACTATTTACTATTTTGTAAATCATAGTTATAACAAGCGTTGGACGAATATGACTCAATTGTCGTTTGATCTTGTAGTATATAACTAATGATTTGTGCATCATAAGGAGCAAGAACCAATAATAAAAAGGAAACTGGCACCAGCGTTCACATAAAGACATCATTAAGACAAGATTTTGAAAGAGGAGGGATACTTGTTGAGCCCCTTGCACAGCGACAACATCATAGACGTAAAGACAACATCATCGACGTAAAGATATTGAAAACAAACTGTCATCCTTTTATATTTCCGGTTTCTTGAATAGAATGATTCTTGTTTATTCTTTCAAACTAAAACCATGTGCTCTGGTTTCCTTCCGCGATCCTTGCGATAATTTGTCCATTGCGACTATTCCGACAGGTTATGTGTTCCAGCCATTTTTTTTCTCGTAAGGATTAGTTTTGCGAAGTGAAATAAACAGGTTTTTTGCTTCGAGCGTTGTTTTAAACGGGACGTTTTTCGTAAGTCGTGTGTGAAAAACAGTTGATTTTTTTTTCTCTGGACTTTGCGAAAATGGATTGGGCGAGAGTTGTAACGAACGCACGCATATTTGCCGGCAGACCGGTCATGTTAGAATATAAAGATTTCCTTTGTTTCAATGAGCCGAATCGTAGGCGGTCATTCAACGAGTCATTTGAGCGATAAGAAAAGGGTCTTGAATAGATTTAATAATTGAATAGGTTCTCTTCATTTAGAAATTGCAGGTATATAATTATCCGACCGACCCTTTGTGCGGGTGCCAGGTTAGAAGCAGGTATAGGATTTTCAGACCCGTGCAACTGCACTTAGCATAAACGGTCTATTTCCTTTGTCTAACAGGTCTAGCCAGCGTTAATGTATAGGTGAATTGTAAGCAGGCAGATAAGGATAAGCAAAGAGAAGGGCGATAAGTTCCGCTGGCGCGTCTGCGTATGCATGTTAATCCGGCTTTTGTCCAAATATTGTAAACCGACTGATTGAATATTATTTTAGGCGTGTCAAAATGAAAAGAGCGATAATGCCCGAAAACCTTTTACAGTTCAGGTACTGGTTTAAGGGTGGACAAATGCGACCTGATAAGGGGTAGGAGAATTCTTTCACGTTACCTTTTGCCCCAACCATGATTCGGCGGGATCTTCTATTCCGCTCTTTCTCATTTGTTGGTAGAAATAGCTTATAAGAAAAAATGTGTGTATAAAGTGTAGATTTTGTAAAATAAAGTTAGTTCCTAATTATCAACCAAGAATAAAACACCTTTTGATTCAGTAAGTAAGATCCTAGTCCGAACGTTCGTTCTATTTTTGTTCACACCTTTAGTAAGAGCTTGCCAACTTAAGCGCCGAGCAACCTGCTATTGGTTTAAGTGGACTTGGGTAGTTCGAACCTTAATAAAGGAACAAATTAAAACTTACAAGAGTTATGAAGCTGAATAACTCCAACTACCCGGTATGGTCTTTCTCCGTCACAGCATTGCTCCGGCGAGAGCAGCTATGGAAATTCGTTGATCCTGGCGTTGCACCAAACCCGGTAACGGATCCTTGGAGAAAGGGTGATGAAAAGACATTGGCCACAATCCAGCTACTAGTGGATGAAAGCCAATACAGTCTTATTCGCGACAAAACAACGGCAAAAGCGACGTAGGATGCTCTCAAGCAGCGTCACAACAAAACGTCTCTCGGGCAGAAGCAAATTACCAACCAAAATTATAAGGTAGGCGATATTATGGAATCCAATCTGGCCGGCACAGAGAAGTATTATGCCCGGCTCGAGAGTTCAGGTTTAGAAATGAGTGAATGCCTGAAAGTAGCATTGATTCTTCGTGGTCTGCCGGATACGTTCAACCCGTTGACGTCTGCATCAGAAGCGAGGGATGAATCTCAGCTCACACTGGACATGATTCGAGTAAAATTAACTGATGAGGCAGAGAAGCAGAAAAAGCAGAAGGGTGAAATGGATGAACAAGCATTGAGAGTTTCATCTAGTCAACATCAGCAGCAACAAAAATCTGTAACGTGCTTCTTTTGCGGAAAGCTAGGCCACCGTAAACGCAACTGCAAGGCGTTTTTGGCGGAGCGAAACAGCGATGAGAGGAATAAAAATAAGAAACCAAAGGAAAAAGCCAAAACAGTGCGCGAAAATGATCACGAATTATTTACGTTCATGGTGCGGTCGAATGCTTTTAGAACGGGTGGGTGGTTAGTTGATTCCGGTGCGACGTCGCACTTGGCTAACGACGCAAACGTGTTCGTTCGGTTAGATAAAAGCGTGCATCCCGTTATTTCGGCAGCGGACGGTAAGGTGCTCTGTACAGAGGGGATAGGTGACTGTACAATTCGGTGCAGGAATGAGTGCGATGAAATAATTTCGGTAACGTTGACGGACGTGATATTCGCTCCGGAGCTCGAAACTAATCTCGTGTCAGTGGCGAAATTGTCGAATAATACTTATCCTACAACATGCAAAATGTGCCGAAAACAATATCGATAACGAATTCTCTCAACTAATCTAGTTGATCGAGACCGGATTAGCCCCCCAGGCTAGCGTGCGATATTGTTTGTTATTGTTGCAAATGTACCGGTAGAATTGCGTCGATCCACTCGGTCGAACATCGGAGTCCCACCAGAAAGATTCCGTGAGACGATAGGACTTGCTGCGGAAGTGGTATGTGAACCGAGAAGCTATGCAGAAGCCATACAATGTTCTGAGAGCGTCAATTGGAAAGCGGCAATGGAGGAGGAAATAGCATCCTTGCGTGATAATAACACCTGGGATCTAGTCAAACTACCTTCGGGAAAGCGAGCGATTGGGTCAAAATGGGTTTATAAAAGGAAAGAGGATAGCACTGGAAACGTTGTGCGTTTTAAAACCAGGCTCGTTGCCCAAGGCTATTGTCAGAAGTATGGGAGCGAGTACGACCAAATTTTTGCACCGGTACACAGTGGGGCGACTCCATACAAAGGCTGGTCAAGCAAAAAAAGTGTCGATAAATGCGACAAAAACTTGGTATTTACATAATTTTGGGGCGCTGAACACGAATTTGGCATCAATTTTTTATAAGGGGCAATCCATAAAGCACGAAATCCAATTTTTAATATTTTTTGGCACTTTTTTTCTTTTTTATAGAGTTAAATGATCTTTGACCACAAGTAGTGCCACCGGGCGTCCTTCCCACTAAAAAAATACGTAAATTATGAACGACCCCTCGAACTAAACAAATTTTGCCTAATATATATATATATATATATATATATATATATATATATATATATATATATATATATATATATATATATATATATATATATATATATATAATTACAAATTGAAAAAATTATCATCAGCATCATCATCTTCTGCTGTGATCGCTTAAATCTCGTGTTGAATTGTTTCCAGAAAATTTGAAGTTCATTATACTTATCAGCAGGAAAAATGTCTTTCGCTGCAATTTTCATTTCTTCTAGTAATTTTCGATGTTTCATTGTTTCATATATATGTTATCTTTCTAATCCGGTTCCTATGGTTGAAAGAGGACATTTAAATACATGTATTACACCAGGAATTGACAACTGACTAGACATTAAATTAGGTGATGCCGCTGAAGTTAAAGGTTCCATAATAAAATTCAACGAATTTATGAATTTGAAAACCAAGACACTGGAATGACACAACGTTCAAAATGAATACAAAAAGATGCGGAGGGCGACGACTGTTCTTTGTTTTTTTTTCTCATAAAGCAAAATGTGTGCTTTACTTTTGTATACAAACGAGTGCGAAGCACAAGCAATCTTCAAACGAGCCATTGGTGCTTATTACGGGAGTCACTTCACGGTGAAATATATTTCACTCTCACTTTACTTTTTTAGACCTATTCCCGATTCCACCTCAAGTGAGGTGACAAAAATCACCTCCGTGGAGTGGGATTGCCAGTGAAGTGAAATTGAAAATAGGACAAGTGAAATGAGATTGTTTCCCAGCTCAAAAATGTCTAAGTCCCAGAAAGTCATTTTTTCCCGTTTTTTTAGATAACACCAGATCTTGACGTGTTCTGCACTTCTAAGACATTCGGCATAAAAAAAAATGTTTTTTTCGGTGTCGAAAATTTCCTGAACTAGTGTGCATTTTTTTCATCGGGCAAAAAAATGAAAAATTGACCGCTTTAAGGCACGGATCAAACTTTGATTCGCTTCGTTACTGAAGAATAAATCCAATATTTACCATTAGATCACAAATCAATCAACTTTAAGACTTATGGCAGCTTCGTGGAATCATTTCACCGTTCAAAATGGTCGTGAAATAATTCCACGCGAAACGTCGCTTTTTCCGTTCTCACTTCACTGATGTGACACTCATAACAACCCAGATTCCACGGCAGATGTCACTTCGCGACGTTTTTCTCACTTACGTGAGTCCTGTAATAGGATTTTGTTCATTTCACTCTGATTTCACCGTGAAGTGACTCTCGTGATAAGCACCATTGTTAGCCGGAGTTTGATGGTATGAATTTAATGCTAGTATTTGACACTTCAATTAATTTAGCGAATTTCATGAAATTGAAAAGGGCTGAATGTTTTTAATATTGTTTTAGATTTGCAGAAAGTGATAAAGTTTGGCATAATTAAAATTTCATAAAAATTTGTTTACTGTTTTCTTGTTTTACACTTATTTTATAACTTTTCTTTGATAAATTTTGTGATTTTTACCCAAAATTTTATTTTATCCTTACGGATTGAATACGATAACATAAATCTTCATTGATGGGGTATCATGGTTATGATTAACATTAATCCTGGATGAAATTTCAACTTCAAAAATAAAAACTAAAAAAAATCTGCTATCGCCTTCTTCACTAAAGTGACAATTTGCGCAGTTTTGCGCAGCAACGGACAATATGCATTTGAAAGCTTACGTTTTTACCTAAATTTTGAATGTAGTCACAACCGTGGCAAACTGCGGCAACTAAACTTTTAAGCTACTTTTCTACAAAAAATTACGTTTTTTTTAAATTTTTTCTAGTGGCAGGCCTACTATGACCAAATTTTACAATATCTAATGAAAAGGGTTTGTTTTGCACAATATTTAAAACAACTTTTCCTTTGACGTCAAAAAAATCCAAGTTATAATTACAGAGCGTTTCAAAGTAATGCACTTTTATTAAAAAAGAAAGTCAAAAAGACGTCAGTTCGTCAAGCTTTGAAAAGTCATAAAAAAATCAGATTTCATGATATTGCGCCCAAATTTTGGATTAAGACACTTGAATGTTATAGCAATAAAGGAAAAATATTATGAAACAGCTAACGAAAAAAAAATTTTTTTTGCTGATGGCCAGCGATTCCCCACTGTGCGGTAGTAAGGCAAACCACATTTCGAACGGTTTTGACGTTGGCGGCTAGCCGCAATATGATTATAAGGCACGTTGATATTAAAACGGCGTATCTTTACGGTGAATTGCAGGAGGAGATATGGATGAAACAGCCTCCTGGGTACGAGATCGAGGACCATACTGTCGTATGCCATCTAAAACGGAGCCTATACGGGCTAAAACAGTCTGCTCGTGTATGGAATAAGAAGATAGACGCTGTTTTGAAAGAAGCAGGTTTTCAACAATCGAAAGCAGATCTTTATCTCTATTCAAAGCAAATTATTAACAGTTCCGTGTACGTGCTGTTGTATGTAGACGATTTTATCGTCGCTTGCAATAATGAACAAGAATATCAAAGCTCTGCTTGGCGTTTTAAAAAAAGAGTTTAAAATAACTGAACTAGGTAACCTCTCTTGCTTTTTAGGAATTCAAGTGCGCAAGATTGAAGGTGGTTACGTACTCAACCAGAATGCATACATAACGAAAATTCTAGTACGATTCGGTATGGAGAAAGCTAACTCATCGCGGGTTCCAATGTCGGTTGGCTATTTACAACAACAGCAGGAGGAGAGTGCTGAGCTTTTCGAGAAAGAACAGTATCAAAGCTTGATTGGTGCGTTATTGTATATCGCCATAAACAGCCGACCGGACATTGCGATTGCCACCTCTGTTCTCGGACGACGTGTATCAACGCCAACGCCAACGCAGGCTGATTGGATTGAAGCCAAGAAGGTACTTCGTTACCTTAAAGGAACAATCAACGATGGGCTGTATCTAGGCGCTCACGAACGAAAGCCGTTAGAATGTTTCGTTGACGCTGATTGGGCAGGTGAAATTCCGGATCGAAAATCTAATACGGGATTCTTGTTCAAGTTTGGTGGTGGCCCTATTGAATGGTGCTGCAGAAAGCAAACAAGCGTGGCGTTGTCGAGTACTGAGGCTGAGTATATAGCCCTAGCAAATTGTCTACAGGAGTTGCAGTGGCTGCGCAAGCTGATGGCTGACCTTGTTGTTTCACCGAAATACCCCGTTGTAGTCCGTGAGGATAACCGGAGCTGTATAGCTCTCACAGCAACAGACAGAACGACACGCAGGTCAAAGCATATTGACACGAAATATTCCTTTGTTAAAGACCTTGTGACGAGCGGTGTTGTGTCCATAGAGTATTGTCCGACCGGACGAATGGAAGCGGACATCCTAACGAAGCCGCTGTCAGCGGTGAAGCTTCAGGAACTTCGGGCGGCTATTGGAGTAAAGTCGACTGAAGTTGAGGAGGAGTGTTGAGCCCCTTGCACAGCGACAACATCATAGACGTAAAGACAACATCATCGACGTAAAGATATTGGAAACAAACTGTCATCCTTTAATATTTCTGGTTTCTTGAATAAAATCATTCTTGTATATTCTTTCATACTAAAACCATGTGCTCTGGTTTCCTTCCGCGATCCTTGCGATAATTTGTCCATTGCGACTATTCCGACAATACTAACTGCAACATGGCGGGACTGAGCTTTTTTTTCCTCATATATCATTTATTTGACACGGGGCTGGACTGAGCATTTGATAAAAACAAAATGCATGCCGAGAATAGAAATCTGTTCAACAAACTCGAGAACAGACTCTTCAATTTTTTAAGGATTTTAAGGAGATAAATCCAAGAGAAAGTAGGTAAAATAACTAAGCATGGTATAGAGTTCTCCAAGCAAAACCACACGAACACTACGACACGGCCCGCTTTAGGCCGTAACAGCAACGATACCGGACGTCAGTGAGCGCATGATTTCTGCACTGAAAACATTTGTTTATCAAATGCGATCTGATGTGAGACGATCAACTAACTGCCTGACTCATTCAGTACCTGAATAATGCCAGTGCTCATTATTCCGCTCAAAACAAGTGCAATTTCGCTTCACAGCAGCGTTCACACCAAGTGGATTTTGTTTTCTCTTTCGGTTTATGATTTCTTTCTAGCTGCGTACTAGCTACCAGAAGAAATTTCATTGCCTGATTCAGTGCCTGAATTTTACATGGGATTGAGATAGGAAAATGAATTCCTTTTTGAACTGCATACTGCGCTTTAACAAAGAAAAATCGAACACATCGCAATAAAACAAACGCGCCTGGAGAACTCTATATTTGTCCTGTTGATGCCTCTTATCTACCACACCCTGTACTTATATCTATCACTGATTTGCCTAACTTTTAGTTGGGTGTAACGAATATTGCACAGCTCTTCTTAATTGTCAAAATAAAACTGCCTCTGAAGTAAACAAAGGCTTGAATTTTTTGCATTCGCTGCATTTCTCAGGATCAAGAATCTATCTTTGGCTTCTATAATAGTTTTGTTTGATGCACAGAATAAAGGACTTAACTTTCTACATGAAAATCCTTTGACAATCGAGCATAAAATTATTTTTTAAACGCCACTTCAACAAATCAATAGGATGGAAGGTAAATTAGTGCTGGTTATGCATCAACCTCGTTACAAATTCGCCGGATTTTAGATTTGAACCAACTGCTCAAAGTTTCCGATCAGCCTTGTCAGGCCAAAAACGAGCCGGTTGGCAAAAGAACTTACAGTTGCGGTATCTGCGGCAAAAGCTTTAACATGAAGAGTCACCTTACGGAACACGTTCGCATTCATACGGGAGAGAAACCCTTTAAATGTGACCACTGCGGTTCACAATTCAGGACCGGCAGCAATCTTAAAATACACGTGCGAAAGCATTCCGGCGAGCGGCCACATGTTTGCGTGGAGTGCGGTGAAGGATTCATACGCAGGTACCAATTAACGAACCATGAGAAATGTCACATAGACAAAAAACCTTTCAAATGCGATGTCTGTTGCAAAGCATTCTCATCTAAACCCGCTCTTATGCAGCACAAACGTATTCACGTAAACCGGAGACAGTTCGAGTGTGACCTCTGCGGAAAACTGTTTCACACTAAGAGTTGTTTGATTCAACACAGTCGAGTGCACACAGGAGAAAGACCTTTCAAATGCGATTTATGTGATAAATCATTTGCCTCAAGTAGCGCGGCTAAAAATCATCGACTGATTCATACCGGTGAAAAATCACACAAATGCGATGAATGCGACAAACAATTCATTTCCAGCAGCACTTTGACTAAACATCAACGAACTCACACAGGAGAACGACCGTACGGATGTACGTTTTGCGGTAAAATGTTTACCGAAAGTGGCAGCTTGAAGCATCACATACGCATCCACACAGGAGATAGGCCCTATAAGTGTGACATCTGCGGCAAGGAATTTATCGCCAGCAGTTCGATGAAAATCCATCGGCGTATTCATACCGGCGAAAGGCCATATCGGTGTGAGTTATGTGGAACGGGATTCCTCACCAGCAGCAACCTCGTCCAGCACATGTCGTTTCACGAGAAAGAGGGTACGCATCGGTGCGACGTATGCGGTGAATGTTTCCTTCATCTAAGTCAATTTGTTGCACATAAACAGACGCATGAACAAAGCATAGTAGTACTGAAACAGGAAATCGACATTCCCAATAACTGAAAATTGTGGCTAGGTTAGAAAATAATCGATTTGTTTATTTATAGTGTATAATTTAAGTGAATAGAATATTAGAGCAATACAAAACATTATACATCATCCTCTTCCTGTTTTGCTCATCTCGCACTTTATCAATCAATAGCGTCAGAAAGTGCTCCTTCCACCTGGCTGCAACCGTCGGTTTGTCCGTACGGTCCGTACGCATAACTGGCGCAGGGATGTTCCTGCTTCTTACTCTATTGACTGTTCCATAGAATCTTCGCACGTCGTTTCTAGCAAAGTTGTCCTCTGCACTGGCGAGCGCCTACTCCTCGTGCTTGAGCTTCTTCCGACGATGGACTCTATTTTCGGTAGCTCTTGTCTCCCTGTATCTCTCTCTGTCCGTCAATCTCTGGCACTCAATACCAAACCAGCTGTTACGCTGGCTTCTACGCGTCCTACCTACCACCAATCTCGCAGTCGTTCCAATGGCACTATATTATATAAATATATTATAAATATTATTCCAAAGCCCATTTGAGTCTTCCACTCGTTCCTCCTGCTGTTCTGCGATCCGATGATCTAGCTCTCTGGCGTATTCTTCCGCCACGCCATCAGGTTTCAACAACTGTATGTTGAAACGTATCGTCATCTCTGTGCGAGAATTCAGCACATTCGACAACTGTCCGTGGATTTTACGAACGACGAGACAATCGTCACAGTCAATGTTTGATCCCCGAAAAACTTAAAATCAGTAACATCGGAAAATTGCCGAACGTCAATCAATACGTGATCGATTTGGAAGCAGGCTTCTCCATTTGGATGCCACTAATTATTCAAACGTGGAAACTAGAAGCTACATATGGCCATTCCTCTGGCCGCGGCACAGCTTATTAGCATCAGGCTGTTTTCGTTGGTTGACGAGTGGAGTCTATGCTTTTCAATGTCCGGATGGAAGAATTGTTCCCTCCCAACCTGTGCGTTTGCATCTCCGATGACGACTTTTACGTCATGTTTTGGGCACTCGTCATAGGTTCATTCGAGCCTTCAATAGAATTCATCTGTAAAACCATCGGATTTGTGGTTTGTAGGTGCGTAGATGTTAATTACTGTAGTTAAAATGTGCCCTTAATCCTTAACACACATATACGGGCATCTATGGGCCTCCACCGGATGACTCTTGTTTTCTGTTTACCCAATGCTATGAAACCGACGCCGGTTCTACTGCTCCCTTTCTCCGGAATTCGGCCGCCGCTGAAGCTGTAGCCAGCTCGTGCCAGTTCATTGTGAGTTCGGACGTTCCATGTACCCAACTTCCAATCGTTTACCGTTTTCTGTTGCTGTGTTCGTAGCCTAGGTCTTTGCGGATTGTTCCGTTCCATATTTTTAATTTCATTATTCGTGGTTAGGAGAGGTTTCGGTGTGCTACCTTATCAGGGTCGCGAAACCTACATCCTGCTCATGGGGCTGCCATCTTAGGTGTAACTGGTTGGATACAGCATTTCATGATTCTGTCGCTCGCTTCGGGTCAAACGCTGTTATACGTCACCCCTAACATGGGGATACAGTCGCGTACTACCTCCTTCCCAGTCAGCATACGACCAAAGTTTCCATCGAGGGTTATTTACCCGATCTTCACTAAGGTGACTTGTGCCATGAGACGATTTAGTAAACGAACCAGAGATCTGTTAAGTTTTATTGATTGGTAAACCATGGCTTTCATTTTGAATATTTATAAAAGATTTTCCCTTCTTTTGACGTAGAACTACGTCTTACGGCAACATATACAGGGGACCAGTTTCATTACAGGGATCCAATTTCAAAAACCAAAAACATCGAGAGCGTCACAAAAATTGTCCATTTTCAACCGTTTTAAGCTCAGTCATTTTTCAACCGATTTTCGTCATTTTTGCAGTAATCGATTGGAAAATCAACCATGCACCCGTCCAAATACAGAAACTTGTAATCTGATTGTTCGAACGATTGTACTATTGAAAATTGTCAAGCCTTGTCGAAACGCAAATGTCGACCTCTGATTGGTCGCACAATGCTTCCTTCCCTAACAAGGTCGACAGAATATACCTAGTTGACTAGAATGCGCGTTTTGTGTGATACCACACGGACGTTGGTTGCTGATCGTGAAGAAGAAAGAAAAGCCGGGTTTCAATTTCTGGCTGATCGCGCTGAGCGGTTGATACTTAAGCATCTGACTATCTGGCGGCTGTTATGAAGTTTTCGGTAGCTGCAGAATTATTGGAAATGGCAGGCAATTCTACTGAAGAAAACGGGAGAACTAGAATCATCAGCGAATGGTTATCCGAAATGATGACGGAAAACCGCTAACTTCAGCATTCGCAAGATAAGAAAGATTCAACATTGCCTCAAGAATGTGTTGGTGGCCGGTTGTAATATATACTTGTTCTAGTGCTGGATGGCAGCAGATAACAGAAATGCAGCACTTACGCTATTGCCTCTTAAAACAAAACGGTTATAGTTCGACATCACAGCAGAATTTCCAACTTTATACTCATGTCTACCGTCGGCAGTATCAAACACGCAACAATTTGCTTCTTTAGTCACTTTAGCAACTTTAGTCACACCTATTTTTGCAGTTATCCCATTCCACAACGTGCAAAAAATCTATATCAGAGCGGATATCGCACGCTATCTGGACCATAAAGCATTTATGAGATAATTGAAGGAAATTTGCAACTGCAGCAACCAGTCTTTTTCAAGGCTGCTAAATATATTTGGAAGAGCATAATGAATGGTTATTACTAAATTGCAACTTTGATTGCAGTTCGATCACATACATAAGACATACGTTACACTCAGGAAGAAATCTTCCAAAAAAGTTGGTACAAAATGAACTACTCGAATGGTATCACACTCTGAATAAAATCACTGATTGAGTTGTTTTCGAAGGCAGTGTACCTGCGCAGTCCTGCATTTGTCTCGTTTCCACTCGAAAAATGCTGCATTGATTTTGTAAATAACTTTTTGACAGTTCCTTATGGGATTTTCTTTGGGGCTCGATAAAGCCTAGGAAAAGAAAATTCATTTTGTTCATTATTTGTCGAGCAGTTGGACAGGACGAGGTACGGAGTACTATGGGCCAACCTAAGACAAGACGCGACAGCTGGCTTCTTATTTTTCTTTTCGTAACGGCCGTCATCCCCGTCGAAATTTTTTCGAACGTTCCATACCGTTGATGCCAGAATGATTATTTTTAACAACTTCTGCAGGTCAATGAAAATAAAACAAATTAAAATTGCAATATATAGGCGAATAATACTCAATTTTTATTTATTATTTTATGTTCAATAAAGCATACTTCTACTATCAAATTTTTTCTTCCTAAGTTTCTTGGTACCCAAGTTTTTTCTTCCTAAGTTTCTTGGACTTCAACCGAAAAAGTAAAAAACGATTAATCAATGCATTTTTAAAGTTATAACAGTGAAATACATTACTCGGTAATATCATGTACCTTGCATACTTTTGCATGATTATTTATGAACAATTATAATAGCTAAATTATTACTCTCCAGCATCACTGCTTTACAGTGAAAAGTAACCTCGTTGTATTTTCTACGTGACGATTGCGTTATCGGATTCAGCCAATGAGCAGCCGGTTCAAATTGGTTGAATGTAACGGTGACCAGCTGTCACGTCTTGTCTTAGGGTCAACGTGTACCAGAAAGAAACGCCAGTGTTACGTATGTCTTATGTATGTGGTGTTACAATCGATTGCTTCCGACTGCACCATGAAACGGCCGCACCAGCGAACATGTACACAAAACCAGTAGTAGATTTCCGAGTACGAATATCACCCGCCCAATCCGCATCGGAATACCCGATCAGGTCACCACCACCAGCATTGTAATACCGCAATCGCAAATTCTTGGTTGCCTGCAGGTAGCGGACGACTCGCTTCGCAGCCACTCAGTCCGCCTCTGTCGGTGAACTCACTCTTCGACCGAGTATTGATGCACTCACTGCCACATCCGGTCGAGCACAGACCGCTATGTACAGTAATGCACCGACAAGACTTCTATACTTGGCCCCATTAGCGAGTACGGAACTCTTGTCCTTCTCCTTCACATATCCAGACTCCATCAGAGTCTTTGCCCCTTTCGCTTCGCGAAGTCCGAACCTCTCCGCCACTCTATCGATATAGCCTTCCAAAGACAGGCTATAAACTCCAGCTTCACAACGTATCTCCAAGCCAAGAAAGTAACTAAGGTCACCCAGATCCGTGATATCGAATTCTTTCTGCAGTGCTCTAAACACAACACTAATTTCCGCTTCATCTTTACATAGATTCGCTTCTCGTTTACCAACTTCGTATAAAGTCAGGAATCCGCCATGCTTTGCTTAAACCCCATGCCTTTAGGAACTGCGTCCAGTCGCTTGTTCCAGCACCTAGCAGATTGTTTCAGTCCGTAAATACTTCTCCTTAAGCGACACACCATGTTCAGCTTACCTTTTATTGCATGGCCAGGAGGTTGCAGCATGTACAACTCTTGGTTAAGTTGTCCATGCAAGTAGGCTGTTTTCACATCAAAGTGCCCCAGCTTCATACCTCTCTTGCTCGCTGTTGCTAACAGTGATCGAAGCGTTGTATGGGTGGTAACTGGTGCAAAAACTTCGTCGTAGTCTTCACCGTATTTCTGGGAGAATCCCTGCGCCACCAGACGTGCCCTATATTTGGTCACCTCACCAGCTGCGTTTCGTTTCAACTTAGAAACCCAGCGGCAACCGACAGGCTTGCGTCCCTCAGGTAAATTCACCAGCTCCCACGTTCCGTTTTCCATATGAGATTTTAATTCGACTAACATGGCTGCTTTCCATCTTTCTTTCCTATCGCAGCTCAACGCTTCCTTCGAATTTCTTGGTTCTATTTCCTCCTCGGAAGTTTCAGCTGAAAAAATCTCCTCAATCAGCCTTCTTGGTGGAACGCCCTTCGATTTGCGTGTTGAACGTTTGGCGATTTCGTACAACGGAAAACCATGAAACGAAGATGCACCACTGGAAAAGCTGCCATACATAGTCGAATCTAAATTTTCTTCATCACTATTAACCACGAAACCAGCTTCGGAGCCTTTCTCGGAACTTGCTTCTGAATGTTCATTAGGATTCTCTTCATGGTCCGAATCTTCCGAATGTCCTACTAGCGGAACGTCAAAAAATTCTCTTGTCGCTGGACGGTCGATTACGGGAACAGTACGAACGGCTTCTTTCACACTACACAGCTCAAGAAATTTTGCATCTCTACTGATTGTAATTCGACCGGTCTGAAAGTTGAGAAATCGATACGCTTTTCATCACACCGCGTAACCGACAAAAACCAACTTTTCGGACTTCATATCAAGAGCCCGCCTCTTCTCCTTCGGAACATGCACATATGCCTCACTTCCGAATATCTTCAGCATGATGAGTAGAACATGGTGTAACGGTTTGACCAAAAACTAGGCGCGGGGTGAGGAAGCGTTTTTTAACTTTGGAGGGTTGGAGACGAAGCATCACTATGCAACAGCGAATACCTTTTTCGTGTTTGTTGATATATCCTCCCTAACTAACCCAATTAAAGACCGCAAATTCAGGTGTTTTAAGTTGGAAATTGTTTCTTAAACTAATGAATAATGGTAGCAAGGTATGTAGCATTACCATATTTATAATTTAAACGCATCGAAATGATATATTATGAGATGCGATAATTTTTATGCCCTAGTTGTTTATAAACAAACCTACTCGCTGGCATTTTTTTTCCCCAACATGGCCGATTCTGCTTTTGACATATCGTTACACCACACACTCCCTAAAATGAATTCAAAAATGATTAGAAAACAATTCATTTTCATAGAAAGTGGAACAACACGAAAATTGAGTAGCTCTGTTGTTATTCAAAATTGTGTAACCATAGTATGGGCAAATACTGTGTATTTATTATTTAAATGATGTATACAATTGAACTCATTTTTCGTGTTTAATAAAACTTATTTAGTTCTTAAAAAATATCAGTTTATGTGTACAAAATTATCCATTTTTTGAATTTAAAACTACTCAGTTTTAAAATTAAAACCTACACAGATTTAGATTTTGAAACTATCAAATTTTTGAATAGAAAAATATTCATTTTTGAATTTAGGACTAACCATTTTCAAAATTTAAAAGTACTCAGTTTAAGAATTGAAAACCACTCAGTTTGAAATGCGATGTTAGCGTAGAGAGGGAGGTTTGTGCCGGTAACAGTCAGAACAAAACAAACAAAATCTGAACGGTGTCTAATTATATTTATTTTTTAAGTATATTTTGCTCTTTTTTGTGATGCATAATCACTTGATATTTTACTCTCCCACAATCTTCCTGATGACACGAACAACCTGAAAACTTTTGGTTCTTTAGAATGAATAATGAAAAAAGTTTATATGTGTACCTTAAAGCTTTTTAAAATGTCCGTGACCACCTTCCCAGCGATTTTCTCATTTTTTGGAATCACTCAAACAGCCACAAGAATAGATAACACGGCCGCAAAGGCTAAATAATGGCGCACAAATGTTGAATCATGGTGCCGCCTTTTCACTCGTGTCAAATAATGGTGTCGTTTTTTCATGCTTGCTACTCAAAATTGAGTTATAGTGGTAAATTCAAAAATGAGTTATTCTTGATTAATCTAAAATCAGTGTAAAAATTACACAGAATCACCAAATGCGGTATTCATTTTTTGACGTTTCCATGCAACTTATGAAATTGAATTAAAACTAATTCATTCGCCGTGTTACTTTTCACGAGCGTGCATGTCTTTATACATCATGATCTTCAGGTGACTGTACGACGGTTTCTTACGGTTCCACTTTTCGTACGGAGTGCAGTCAACCGCCGACGATGGGCAGCGATTCTGCAAATAATTTGCCGTGTTGATCGCCTCGCCCCAAAGTTTCTTCTCCAAACCAGATTCCGACAGCATACAGCGCATCATTTCCTTCAGATATCGGTTTTTTCGTTTTGCCACTCCAATTTGCTGCGGTAAATACGGCCATTGTCAACGAAAAACTACTTTTTGACTTTTTGCCTTATGGAATTTTCTTCAGAGCTAAATAAAGCCGAGAAAAAGAAAATTCATTTTGTTCATTATTTGTCGAGCAGTTGGACAAAATGAGCTACGGAGTACTATGGGGCAACGTGTATCAGAAAAAACGCCAGTGTTACGTATGTCTTATGTATGTGACTACGCCCTAACGTAGCATAGCAAATTTAACAAACAGTGTCGTTACCTGAAAAAGAAATAACATTAACAAAACATTAAAAAAACCTTAAAAATTGCGTTTAAATTTTTAATGTTTTGTTAAGGTGAAACGGGATTGTGGCCTTTTCCTATACAATTTTGAGGTTAGAGTTCTTTTTACTTCTGTATTTTGATCGTAAAAAATTCGGCTTCCACTAAATAAACAGCACTCAAATTGCTACTTCAGGCATGCAACAGTTGTGAAAACAATTGATCAAAGTTTCATGTACGTAGTCTTCATGAATCAAGAAAAAATTAGATTGCAAAATTCGAGTTGATCGCAACCACGTCCCGATTCACCTAATGTTATTTTTTTTTCGGGATAGCTTTGATCCGCGTATGCGCACGACGAACTAAAAAAATATTTACGTTTGGTTGGGTGTAACAAATATCGCACAGCTCTCTTCATTTGTCAAAAAGGTGAAAAGCAACAGGCAACAAAAGCTGTTTAAAATGGAAATAAATGTAAACAAATGGTTGAATCGAATTTCTATCTGTAGCGTCTACATTTTTGATTTGTAAAAAGAATAAAATTTAAGATTCTTAAAAATTTTCCTTCGACAATCCAGCATAAAATTGTTTTATGAATGCCACTCACACAAATCAATAGGATGGAAGGTAAATAAGTACTTTTTCTGCATTAACTCTGTTACAAGTTTTCCGGATTTCAGAGTCGTTCCTACCGTCTAAAGCTTCCGATCAATCCTGTGAGGCCCATATCGATCCGGTTAGCAAAAGACCTTACAGTTGCGATATCTGCGGCAAAAACTTTGAAGAGAAAAGTTCCCTTACGGCACACTTTCGCATTCATACTGGAGAGAAACCCTTTAACTGTGACCAATGCGGTTCGCAGTTCAAGACCGGTAGTAATCTTAGAATACATGTACGGAAGCATTCCGGCGAGCGGCCACATGTTTGCGAGGAGTGCGGTGAAGGATTCATACGCAGGTACGAATTAACAAATCATAAGAAATGTCACATCGAGGAAAACCCTTTCAAATGCGATGTGTGTGGCAAAGCATTCACATCTAAACGCTATCTTACACAACACAAACGTATTCACATTAACCGAAAAGAGTACGAATGTGACCTCTGTGGTAAACTTTTCTTTACTAACAGTTGCTTAAATCAGCACAGTCGAGTGCACACAAAAGAAAGACCATATAAATGTGATTTATGTGATAAATCGTTTACCACGAGCAGCGCGGTTAAAAAACATCGACAAATCCATATCGGTGAAAGATCACACAAGTGCGATGAATGCGATAAACAATTCATTTTCAGTAGCACCTTAATTAAACATAAACGAACTCACACTGGAGAACGACCGTTCGGGTGTCAGTTCTGCGGCAAGATGTTTACTGCAAAAAGCGGCTTAACGTACCACTTACGCATCCACATGGGAGATAGGCCCTATAGCTGTGACATCTGCGGCAAGGAATTTGTCACCAGCAGTGTGATGAAAATCCATCGGCGTATTCATACCGGCGAGAAACCATTTCAGTGTGCGGTATGTGAAAAAGGATTCCCCACCAGCAGCAACCTCGTTCAGCACATGACATTTCACGGTAAAAAGGGTAGACATCATTGCGACGTATGTGGTAAAAGTTTCCACCATTCAAAACGATTCGCAGCGCACAAACAAACGCATAAATAAAATATAGCATTGAAATAATATATTTTAATTGTTGTTAAAAAACTGTTTTTTATTTGCTTCCTGAAAGTACTGATGCATCAGTTATGTTAAACTTCGAAGCTCTTTAAGTTTAGTTATTGGAACACGCAAAAGTGGTTATATTGAGGAATGATTTTTGTGCCTAACGTACATATTTTTATTATGTATGGGCATAAATTAGAGTCATTCTGGTTCAATCATTTCTAATTGATTACGCAACGTTAGCTCCTGTATAAAACCTAGCTAGACTTTGCTTTTCATTTTTTATCCACACGTCACGCCATACAGCCATCATTCTGGAAGGAGATATGAAAAGAAAGATTAAAAAAATGGAATTTTTGTACGATTTGAACCACTATTACCATTGCTCCGATCGTTTGTGTTTATCTCTCGACATTTCTGAAGAATCTACAGAAGAGTAAAGGTATAATCCGAAGAAGCACATGCTTGCGTGAAGCCCTTTCGATCTGGCAGATCAGAATCTGGTAGAGAACTTTGAAGGCAGCTTTGATCAACGTTGTGCAATGCAAGTTGCTGTGTATCTTTTTTATCATGAAGTAACCTGTGGTTCGCGAGGTCGTTACTGGAGAGGAGTTCTTTTCCACATATCTCGCACTGATATGGCTTCTCGCCTGTATGAATGAGTCGGTGCTTTTTTATTGCATAGCTGTCAATAAACTTCTCTCCACAGATGTCACATTTGTACGGTCTCTCTCCCGTGTGGAGGCGTGTGTGACGATTCAAACTGTTACTTCCGGTCAACATCTTACCGCAGATTTGGCACCCGTACGGTCGTTCTCCAGTGTGAGTTCGTTTATGGATGGTTAAAGCACTGCTGGAAATGAATTGTTTATCGCATTCATCGCAGCAGTGTGATTTCTCCCCGGTATGGGTCTTTCGGTGCAGTTTAGCTGAGTAGCGTGTGATGAACGATTTATCACACAAATCGCATTTGAACGGTTTATTTCCGGCGTGCACGTGTTTGTGCTGAATTAAACCATTCTGATTATTGAATCGCTTGCCGCAGAGGTCACATTCGTACTCTTTTAGATTTGAGTGAATACGTTTGTGATTTATGAGTGCAGATTGGTATGAAAATCCATTGCCACACACATCGCACTTGAAAGGTTTTTTGTCGATGTGCCATTTCTTATGGATCGTTAAATGGCTCCTGCAGATGAATCCTTTACCGCACTCCTCGCAAATATATGGCCGCTCGCCGGTGTGCTGTCGCACATGTATTGTAAGCTTGCTGTTATCTGCGAACTTCTTTCCACAGTAGTCACAGTTAGAGCGTTTCTCTCCCGTATGAACGCGGACGTGTGACGTGAGGCTACTTTTTGTTTTGAAGCTTCTACCGCAGATACTGCAATCGTGGAGTTTTTTACTAGTCAGATTATTTTCGGTGGCCTGATTGAGATGATCGTGACATTTTGTATGGTCCTTCAATTGGTTACTGCAGATGAATCCTCTACCGCACTCTCCGCAAACATGTGGCCGATCACCGATTTGTTTTCGCACATGTAATTTAAGATTGCTGCTATGTTTGAAGAGCTTTCCACAGTAGTCACATTTGAAGGGCTTTTCTCCCGTATGAACGCGGGCGTGTACCGTGAGGTTACTTTTCACTTGGAAGCTTTTGCCGCATATATCGCACTTGAAAGGTGTTTTATCGATGTGCCATTTCTTATGGGTCGTTAATTGATTCCCGCTGATGAATCGTTTACCGCACTTCTCGCAAACAAAAGGCCGCTCGCCGGTGTGCTGTCGCATATGTATTCTACAATTGTTGCTAGTCCTGAAAAGTTTTCCGCAGTGGTCACATTTGAAGGGTTTTTCCCCGGTATGAAAGCGGACGTGTACCGTGAGGAAAAATTTTGATTCGAAGCCTTTGCCGCAGATATCGCAACCGTAAGGGTTTTCGCTAGACGGATCATTTTCAGTGGCCTGATTAGGTCGGTGGTGCCTATTTTTATGGTTCGTTAATAGGTTTTTGCTGAAGAATCCTTTACCACACTCTCCGCAAACATGTGGCCGCTCACCGGTATGACGTTGTACATGTGTTCTATGAATGGTGCTAGTCCTGAAGAGCATTCCGCAGTATTCACATTTAAAAGGTTTCTCTCCGGTATGAATGCGAACATGTTCCGTAAGGTGACCTTTCAATTTGTAGCTTTTACCACAGATATCGCAACCGTGAGGTTTTTCACTAGCCGGATCATTCTCAACGGCTTTATTGGATTGATCGGAAGCTTCGGGTTGTAGGTTTAAATCTAAAATATGGCAAGCTTGTGAAAAAGTTAATGCATAAACAACGCTAATTTACCTTCCATTGCAATTGTGTACGTGGCACTCATGAGGTAATTGTTTTTGGATCGTCGAATTTTCTTGGGTATAAATTAAATTTTATTCTTTGTCCCAAACAACTCCACAAATGCTACAAAAAACTTTTCGTTTAAGTCGTTCAAGTGAAGAGCAAACTTTCCCAGCAATCCAGTAAATGACATTATAGATTAAAAAGGTGCAAACTTTTGTTTACCTCCACAACAGAGATGCCAGATGATTTTGTTGAATATCCGCAACTGCTCGAAAAACCGTAAATCTTGATAATACAGTAAAGTCTTTCTTTACACGATTCATTTTACACGTTTTTTACGACGATTTTCCAAATAACGCGATTTTCAATGCGTCGTTTTTTTTTTTGAATAAACCGGTTTTTCACACGGTTTGTTTAGCACGATTCTTCGTCCTCGCGTAAAACAGTTACAGTAAATAACAGTAACGGTAATAAACTATAGTAGGGTGATTTTCAAGTTAAATTTTTACACGTTTTTTTATGACGTTATTTCCAAATAACGTGGTTTTTTCGACGTTTTCTCAAACATATTTGTGCATGGTGCATGGAATCGTGTAAAAAAGAACTTTACTGTACTCGATCCCTAATTCGAATAAATTACGCTTCGCAGATATTTGCAGTTCCTTTATAGTTTCTGCATATTTTCATCAGAGTCGCCTTATATTTTCGCAGACTCTCTCAAAATGTGTGCTGACTTTTTGCTCCCTCCAGCGCCAGCCATATATCCTTGAATCACGGTTTTGTTTGTCATTTTGCAGATGCGTGTCAAAAACCCATTAATGAGTAAAATTTCGCCCATTCTTTCGGAACTACAAAGCTGCTGATTATGTTCGGTTTTTGCATGATAGCAAGAGCAGGGTAAGAAAGGAAAACCCATTAATGGGTACTTTTTCAACCATTTCGCCGAAAAGTGAGCCATCCCATTTAATGGGTAAACTTGATTTACCCATTAACGGGTAACGTCAAAAACTGGGTAGAATTTCACTCATTTTGAGAAATACATTTTCTCGAGAAATGGGTGAAATTTTACCCATCATTAAAAATACTGTACAGTCGCCGTTCGATAACTGCAAGACTTTTAACTGCAACGCTTTTTAACTGCAAGACTGATAAAACTGCAATGCAGTTATCGAACCGCAATCCGTCAAATCTGATGTCAAAGTCATATTTGACATTGAAGTGACAGATCTCGTGGGGGGATTCTAAATGCATTCGAAAATGAAAATTGAATTTCTAGAAATATTTTAAAAGGACTCTTTCCTTTCTATCTATCGATTGAGTTCAGAAACGTCTCGTAAAATGGTCTATTGTAGTGATGAACTTTATCTTCGCCTACATATTTGTTCTGTAAAGTAGTTACTGAAACGCAATAAATTATGATGCGGAATTATGAATATCAAATTGATTAATCGAAAAGCTTGCCTATTTTAGTTTTCTGCTATTTTTTGCCACTAATCCATTAAAAAATACATTTTGACAGCATTGAAAACAAAAATGGTAGTGACTAAAATTTGGCATGTGTCAAGTGTTGCAGTTATCGAACGGCATTCGATAACTGCAATGAAAACTTGTTGCAGTTATCGAACGACGACTGTATACGGAAATTTTGTGATTATCACACAAAAAAGTGAAAAGAAGTGATAGTGAAATCATCTATTTTTAATTATTTGCAAATGTATAAAAAGGACTCTTATTTACGAATACACTACGCGGCTTTTTTTACGTGGATTCCGGAATTTACGCGGTTTTTTACGCGGATTTCGGAATTTACGCGGTTTTTTTTACGCGGCACGTATCCCCTACGTAAAAAAACGACTTTAGTGTACAGGAGTATTTTATCTGCTATCATCAATTGTCTGAATCGCAATTTTTGTAACAATTGATTCATTAAACATAACCACTAGTCTATTTACACTTTGTGTTGATTTTTTCGATCCGTTTTTATTTGGTGATGATTTCTTACGTGATGTTTCATTTGTAAAAAAAACCTGTGACGAAGGTATTGTAGCCAGATAGAAGACATTCTAGAATTAATATAAGAAACTCTCTCATTGTGTACAATTCAATACTTGATTCTACGTACTGTTTACCTTGCAACTTCTCAAACGACGCAGCATCGAGTTTCTTTTTAAGATCTTAAATGGCAATTTTTAACAAATAGTGAACAAAACAGATCGTAGAAGTAACGCGTGCGAACAAATC
This sequence comes from Wyeomyia smithii, assembly GCF_029784165.1. Lineage (NCBI taxonomy): Eukaryota > Metazoa > Arthropoda > Insecta > Diptera > Culicidae > Wyeomyia > Wyeomyia smithii. Next base: position 256,038,254 of record NC_073696.1, read on the forward strand.
GACAGAGCAAACTGAAAAAACACTTGAAGTGTTTTTTCGCCCAGTGAAAAAATAACCCATTTTTTTCCTAAGAATATGTCTTCCTAATGCGTACAATTTTACCCATTTCACATTTTTAAATTTACTCATTTTTTTGACACCCGTAAAAAATGGCTGCAAAATTATCCAATCATGGGTATTCGACTCTTACCGTGAGGGCAGTAAACAGTTTTGCTACACTCTTAATTTATTTCGGAAAACTTCCCAACAGCTGATCGAGCTCGGCGAAGTTTTAGACAAATGTCAGCAATATATTTCGACGAACAATCAGCAAACATATCGATCTACCATAAACCAGCATGTATTGACATTTTGTTTGCCGAAGTTCTTGAAAATTCTACCGAAAACTTGTAGAATATTTTGCTTTATTTATCAGCTGTTGAGTTCTCGGCAATAAAATCTAAGTGTGTATGGAACCTACATATAGAGAGAAGACAAGGCGCTCACCGTTATGGCTACTGTCAATAGATCATTGCATACAAAAAATAACCTCACTTTTTTGACATTTCTCACGGGTTTGTTTACAAGATGTTAGAATTTTTTTTTCATTCACCGTTCAGTGATAGGAGTGAAAATGAATGATACGAGTACGAAAAAGATCGAAAAACTCTCCGACTATGCGAATACGATACTACCAGGCAGTAAAGCAATTTTTAACAACACACTTCCGCATTGCTGATACATTAGAGAGCTTTGAACAGTAAATAATATAAATAAAATTTACGAACGAACCTTGTTTACACAGAGAACAGACTAACAAGCAAACGACTAAAAATGTGTAAAACAGTTTGTGTGCTCAAAAATATACCCTCCGAATTACACCCCTCGTCATGCTAAATGGTAAAGTAAGATGTGATGTCGCTACTATCACCGCTGAGCGAACGGCATGGCGAATATATGTCAACGTCAGTACCAAAGGGAGTAAAAAGTACAGATACTGATGAACACGCAGGTTGTTTAGCGACGGTAGCGACATCACACTTTACTTTACCATTTAGCATAACAAGGGGTTTAATTCAGAGGATAATTTCGTTACACACATGCACAATTTTACACCCCTTTTTCAGACTGTTTGTTCTTCGCCTGTTAGTCTGTTCTCTGTGTTATTTATATTGGCATCTCCACTTCGGAGATATTCGAATTAGAAAAGCATTTGTTCGTAGCTTGTAATGACAAGACAAACATTTGAATTAGCGAATTCGGTAGATTCTCCCTTTCTCAGTAAACAGCAAATACGAACCCATTCGGTATTTGCAAAGATAACCTGGACAAGATACCTAACTTCCATATTTTTCATACATTTTGAACACGACCGATTTCCGACGGTTAGTGCTGCCATCTGATGACTTAAATTCTCATAAAATTGTCACTATGAGCAAAACCGATTTATCGTGCATAGTCCGTCATCGATCGTTGAGCTGTTCAAGATTGTATATGAAAAAGGTGTAGCAGTTTGGTCAGCTAGACGCTTAAGATAACATGCAGATTAATGATATTGTCATTTTTTGCGCTTAATGCTATTGCCATCTTTTTTGCACATTCAAAGTACGAAATAAAAGTGTGAAATTGACTGTCAGAGTTGGGGTTTATATTGAGGGGTTTTATTTATTTTGAGGTCCCATTCTACCAAAACTTAAAGTTTGATATGTCGCAAGCCAGGTTTCAGCACCATTGGCATAGATTGGCTGTAGAGCGTGCTCATAACGGTTATCAGGAATTCCTGATGGTACAATTAATTTTAAATGATGCGCCGATAATTCTTGATTCTTCCGGAAAGCTTCATGTTTGAGAACTAAACATTCGTACACATTATTATCATTTTTCGGATGGCAGCACCGTACAGTCGTCCACATGGATACTGAAGAAATTGTTTCACCTTTCAGCAGTCATATCTTGACTTTGTCTCCAGTTGATTCTGACGTTAAGTATACATCATATTTATTACAAAAGTTAACATCAATGGACAACGTAATTCTAATTCCCTAACAAAAAAAAATACATCATATTAACAGTGTATAAATTAGTTTGACTTTTGCTCACGCGCAGCGACAACCATATCCGATGAATTCTGCAAGAGTCAGGTATCTTGTTTTAGCCATCTTTGGTATTTGAGGCCAGAACGATTCACTGTACCGGCCGCTGTCGAAAAATGAACACCAAGAAAATATGTTCTCTTGCAAAGCTTTTTCCGCTATCAGCAACGTTTTTTAAAGGAGAAAATTTAACTAGCAACTTTAATTACAACACTTTGAATCACTAAAAGGTGCCAGTTGCCGATGATTCTTATTCACTGATTACACACTTGAAACTTTTTGCCGGGCCTCGGTAACTTATTGCCGAGAACGGCACTACTGAGTGCTCGGTTAAAAAAATAATGACAGCTGTCATATTTTTTCGTAAATCTCGGTTTACCCAACAAAAAATTTCTGCACATAATATCCGAAGTCTCGTTAGCAATATTTTGTGCCGAAATTTCAGTTAGGTTGAACCGAGATTTACGATGAAATGTGACAGCTGTCATTATTTTTTTAACCGAGCACTCAGTGGTGCCGTTCTCGGCAATAAGTTACCGAGACACAGCAAAAAATTTTAAGTGTGAAGCAAATGCCATTTAAAATTGTATTCCGCATTGTTTATTGGCACAGAAATGCCTTTTCAGTCATAAACTGTCATAACTTATGAAAAAAATCTTGAAAAAACAGTACCGAACATTGATTTTTTGATATTGTTTTTTGACTTCTACATCATCAATGATGACGAAAAAGAAGCCCTGTAAACCTGAGACTCAAATCATCTTTGTACCTTCCTATCCAGCTTTTTACGCACCATAAACACGTTCACTGGTCTTGGAGATACATTGCCGTGATATGACATTGTGACATAGATCCAAGTGATCAGTTTTTCAGTACGGCCTAAAAACGAATGAATTTCTCACCACTTTTGTATTGAAATGGGTGCCTACGTCACTTTGTTTTTATTTTTTTTTTATTTTATACAACGTACGAATAGGTAACAACGAAAAGGAAGATATTAAAAGATAGAACTTCGAATATTGAACAAATTGGCATGAAAAACCCATATTCGAAAAAATGTCCTTTACGCAGAGGCAGCGGCAATAGAATGGATAAGTCGATTTTTCCGGCAATCGCGACGTGGTGGTGGTGATGGACGTCGAGTCTCATCTCACCCTGGATGGCAACTACTGGCAGGGCACTTCGTATTCAACTTCTCTCCCGAAAGAAGCGAGCCCCGAGGTAACTTTCACATACCAGGTTTCCCTAAAAAGATGCTGCTGTGGTTGACAATCAATGAGAAAGGGATGTCAAAGCCGCTCTTCTTTCGCTCCGGACTGGCCATGATCGGGGAAATTTATAGTATAGAAGTGCCTGCAGGAATTTGCGTCGTTCATCAAATATATCGCGTAAACTGAGGAGGATTTGATAAATAAGGCGAAGAAAGAATTTAAAAACATGTCTACATGCATGTTTTTGCCACAATGGCGAATGTTCTGGGTCACTGCCGGAAGGCCGCTCGCAATGGCGTTGAATTTGGATGGAAACTTGATCAAACCCAACTATCTGTCTTAGGTTATTACTATCAGCTTCCAAAAAAGGCAAATTTCTAATGCAAACATGACTGCTGAATGAAATTCGAAAATAAAATTGTTCTCTCTGTCTCTGTCGATTTTACGAAAAGAAGATTAGGTATTTGTGGGTCCTGCTGAAACCTCGAATGTGCCCCTAGAAACACCGGATAAGGAAATGGATATTTTTACATCGGGAAGCCAGTGCTGCGATCGTCGTACTATAACGGAAAGGCATGAAGTTCTACCACCCACACCGGTTTCACATATCCGGAAAACGACGACTCTGATTTCTATTTCGCTGGATTTGAAGGATTATTTACTCCGATATTTTCTAAACATGTTTCGTACATGCATTCTCAACAAAGCGATCTTCCAAAGAAATGTCTCATTCGACCCAGAGATATTATGCCACTCCCCCAACTGAAAGAAGAACAAACCGTTCAAATGCAAGGAAGAGCTCCGAAGAAAGCAGCGGTTCTGACGAGCAATGAGTCCACCAACAATTTTCGGCTAGAAAGGATGGAACTCAGCTTGGACGCCTGTCGGTTGGTTAATGACTGGACCAAAGGCGCATAACAGTTCCCACCAGTGAACTTCAGCCTTCCAGCTACCGTACCCCTACCTTCTCGTGGTACCAACTGATGTGCGAGTAACCAGTGGAAAGATCGGGTAACCAACCCTGGTGGGACTGCTGGTCGCATGCTGACAGGGGGCGGGGCTTCCTTCCTCGGAAGGGAGTTTCCTGGGATCGACACCAACAGAAGCGTTCTAAGTAACGCAGTGTCCTTCTCAAGTCCTGGTAGTGTCCGGGATACTAAACAATGGCACTACGATGGCCCTCCTGCGACATAGTGGGGTTGGTCGCTGGCCTTGCAAGCCCGCACTATTAAAAATTAACAGCAACGAACGTAATAACGTTAAGTACGGACCGGAACAATCGGCTAGGACCTAGGCAACGAAAACGGACTAACGATTGGATTCTCGGAACATGGAACTGCCGATCTATCAACTTCCTAGGAAGTACCCGCGTGCTTTCCGAGGAATTGAAGACCCGCAAGTTCAACATCGTAGCGCTGCAGGAGGTATGCTGGAAGGGGACGATGGTGCGTACGTACAGGGATGGTCACACCATCTACCAGAGTTGTGGAAGCACACATGAGCTGGGAACAGCTTTTATAGTGATGGGAGAGATGCAGAAGCGGGTGATCGGGTGGTGGCCAATCAGCCCTAGAATGTGCAGGTTGAGGATCAAAGGCCGTTTCTTCAACATTAGTATTATCAACGTGCATAGCCCACACAGCTATCAGCAGTGCTGCGGAGGAAGTCCTGGGACACGTGCAACCGAATCGACGTAACGAGTGGTTTGACGAAGAATGTCGGCAGATTTTAGACGAGAAGAACGCAGCGCGGGCAACAATGCTGCGTAGAGCCACCCGTCAGAATGTGGAGCGATATAAACTGAAACGGAGGCAGCAAGTCCAACTCTTCAAGGAAAAAAGGCGTCGCCAGGAAGAGGAGGAATGTGAAGAACTCCAGCAGCTGCACCTCACACACGAAACACGAAAGTTCTACCAAAAACTCAACGGATCCCGCAGAGGCTTTGTCCCACGAGCCGAAATGTTAGGGACAACAATGGAGGCATTTTGACGGATGATCGTGAGGTGATCGAAAGGTGGAAGCAGCACTACGATGAACACCTGAATGGCGTGCAAGCAGGAGACCGCAACAGGGGCGGAGAAGACGTGGTCGGTGCAACGAACGACGAAGATGTGCCACCCCCAACAATAAGCGAAGTTAAGAATGCGATCCGGCAGCTCAAGAACAACAAAGCGGCCGGAAAAGACGGCATCGGAGCTGAGCTTATTAAGATGGGCCCCGACAAACTGGCTAGCTCGCTGCATCGGCTGATCGTCGAGATCTGGGAAACAGAACAGCTACCGGAGGAGTGAAAGAAGGGGTTATCTGTCCCATATACATAAAGGGCGACAAACTAGACTGCGAGAACTATCGAGCGATTACAGTCCTGAATGCCGCCTACAAAGTGTTTTCCCAGGTCATCTTCCAACGCCTGTCACCATTAGCCAGCAGGTTTGTATGAAGCTAGCAGGCCCGCTTCATGGAAGGACGGTCTACGACTGACCAAATCTTTACACTGCGGCAGATCCTCCAAAAGTGCCGTGAGTTTAGAGTCCCTACACACCATCCTTTCGTCGATTTTAAAGCCGCATACGATTCAATAAACCGACAAGAGCTATGGAAAATTCTAGACGCAAACGGCTTCCCAGGGAAGCTAACAAGACTAATTAAGGCTACGATAGAGGATGTGAAGTGTTGTGTGAGAATTTCGGGTGGAACGTCGGACCCATTCGAGTCTCACAGGGGGCTCCGACAAGGTGATGGTCTCTCCTGCTTATTGTTTAACGTCGCGATAGAGGGTGTTATGAGACGAGCGGGGTTTGACATGCGGGGCACGATTTTCAACAAATCAGGTCAATTTAATTGCTTTGCGGATGACGTGGATATTGTCGGCAGAAAATTTGAGACGGTGGCAGACCAGTATACCCGACTGAAACGTGAAGCAGATAGGATCGGACTGAAGATTAATACGTCAAAAACTAAGTATATGCTTGCGGGTGGGTCCAAGCACGACAGGGCACGCCTAGGCAATACGGTAACAATCGACGGGGATGAGTTTGAGGTGGTCGACGAGTTAGTTTACCTCGGCTCTCTAGTAACTGAGAATAACGATACCAGCCGGGAGATAAGGCGACGTATTATCAGTGGAAGTCGTGCCTACTATGGGCTCCATAAAAAACTACGGTCGCATAATCTGAGTCTTCGCACCAAGTGTATCCTGTACAAAACGCTAATAAGACCGGTCGTTCTCTACGGGCATGAGACGTGGACAATGCTCGAGGAGGACTTGCGAGCACTCGGAGTTTTTGAACGTCGGGTTCTAAGAACCATCTTTGGCGGTGTGCAGGAGAACGGAGTGTGGAGGCGTAGGATGAACCACGAGCTTGCGCGCCTCTACGGTGAACCCAGTATTCAGAAAGTGGCTTAAGCTGGAAGGATACGCTGAGCAGGGCATGTAGCTGGAATGCCGGAAAGCTACCCTGCAAAATTGGTGTTCGCTTCAAATCCGGCGGGAACGAGAAGGCGAGGGGCGCAACGAGCGAGATTGGTGGACCAGATGGAGCACGATCTGCAAAGTACCGGGTGCCCGCGGAACTGGAGGCAGGCAGCCATGGACCGAGTAAATTGGCGGAACCACGTTATGCAGGCCATGTCTTAGGACGTACGGCCATCTAAGTAAGTAAGTAAGTAAGCCTGTCGGCGGTAAAGCGGTATGTCAAAAGCAGAATCAGCGAGATTGAAAAAAAAAATTCGAAAAAATTTGTTTAGAAATAGCCACTGAATAATAAATTTTTAAATCGTTCGAAATACATATTAGCAATACTCAGAAGTTATAGGCGGAGAGAAGGCTGTGAGCCAAACGAACTGTCAAAATATGAACCAAACGAACAAGAAAGGTAACACCACATTGGAAGGTATTGCAATCAGGTATAATAAAGGCCGTGTTAATTTGCTAAACAATGGATTGAGAATGTTCCAATATTGCATTTACACAGTTACAATTTAACATCTTCACGTTCTATGCGATCCACTTTATTATTCCCCTGGACTTTCATTACACGAATCGAATGGAAAAGTTAGTCAACATCGCGCTTTGAGAAGAGACCTGGGTATCAACTCTGTTCCGAAAAAACGATACAGGGTGATATTTAGCCATTCTACAGTGCAATACACCTGAGAAACGAAACCATCAAAATCATGACGATCAACTGAGTTACAGAATTTCACTTTTTCATATGAGATATTTAGTACAGTAACGCTGCTAAGCGCCAATGATTATTTTGAGTGAATAAGACGTAGTGACTAGCACGCTAAAAGGTTTGTTTCTGAGAATTGAAGGGTTAGTGTTGATCTATTTAACAAACAATAGTTTTCACATGAGAAAGATCAGATCACACTGCTTGGTGGACTAATTCTTTTTTTTTTTTCATGAACCAACCTATGCCTAACGAGACTGCTACTGACGTGAAATTGTTTCCCACATACCTTGCACTGATATGGTTTCTCGCCGGTATGAATGCGTCGATGCATTTTCATCGCATTGTTATCAGTGAATTTCTTTCCACAGATGTCACATTCGTATGGTTTATCTCCCGTGTGGATGCGTATGTGACGCGTCAAACTGGCTTCTTTGGTAAACATCTTACCGCAGATTGGGCACCCGTACGGCCGTTCTCCGGTGTGAGTTCGTTTATGTTGGGCTAAATTGCTGCTAGAAACAAATTGTTTGTCGCATTCATCGCATTTGTGTAAATTCTCACTGGTATGGAGCTGTCGATGCCGATTAGCCGAGTAGCTGGTTGTAAACGATTTCTCACACAAATCGCATTTGAACTCCGATCCTTTTCCGGTGTGTACACGACTGTGCAGAATTAAACCCCTCTTAAAATTGAAAAGTTTACCGCAGAGGTCACATTCGAAATCTTTTCGATTTGTGTGAATACGTTTGTGGATTATGAGTGCGGATTGATGTGATAATCCTTTGCCACACACATCGCATTTGAAAGGTTTTTTGTCGATGTGCCATTTTTCATGGGTCGTTAAACGGTTCTTACAGATGAATCCTTCACCACATTGCTCGCAGATATATGGCCGCTCGCCGGTGTGCTGTCGCACATGTATTTTAAGTTTGCTGCTCTCTACGAACTTCATTCCACAGTGGTCACATTCAAAGGGTTTCTCTCCCGTATGAACGCGGACGTGTACCGTTAGGGAACCTTTTCTTTTGAAGCTTTTGCCGCAGATATCGCAATCGTGGGTTTTTTTACTAGATAGATTATTTTGGGTGGCCTGATTGAGTCGATCGTGCCATTTATTATGGTTTGTTAATAGGTACTTGCGGAGGAATCCTTTACCGCACTCTCCGCAAACATGTGGCCGCTCACCGGTATGCTTTCGTACATGTACTTTAAGATTACGTTCAGTCTTGAAGAGCAATCCACAGTAGTCACATTTGAAGGGGTCTCCTCCGGTATGAATGCGAAGGTGTTCTATTAGGTAACTTTTAAATCTGAAGCTTTCACCACAGGTAGAGCAACCGTGAGCTTCGGGTAGTTGATTTAAATCTAAAATTTGGTAAACTTGTAACGAAGTTAATGCATAAACAACACTAACTTACCTTCCATTGTCGTTGTGTGAGTGGCATCGATATTTTTTTTTCTGGATCGTCGAAGGAAAGTTATTCTTTGTATCAAACAACTGTACAAATAGCTTTTCGTTCTTGTGAAGTGTGCTGTATTGTTTACTTAACATCAGAGGTGCCAGATGAAATTAAAAAATGTCTGCAACTGCTCGAAAAACCGGCAAAATCTGGAGTGGCATTGTGCAGCTCGATTCGAACGATTTTCGCTATTTTCGAGTAGGTCACATACTGCCAGTTATGCTTTAAGCACAGACTAACAGACATAACACGTCGAACAAATTTTCAATCAAATCATCGTTTGGATGATTCCAGTACTTTACGTTAGTAACACTAGCACCATCTGCTGTCGTGTTCGCGCTGCGTCATGTATTTCGACATCAGCGCCAGCGTTACTGCATGTGTCAAATGGTGAACTACAAAATATGTATGAGATTGCAAGACTGCGCCCCAGACGACGTTTTCGCGCGATGACTGTTATTCTATTGTAAATTTGAAATGAACGTTTTTTGCGGCGATGGAGCTAGGTTCCAGTGTTACGTCTGTTAGTCTGTGCTTTAAGCTTAAAAGGAGCTGTCATTGCCATTTGTCCTGCGGCTCATCTAACCCGCAAAGTCGAAAAAAAAAAATACGAAAAACGAAACATAGCGCCCCCAGCGATCATTTAGTTTTGTTCGAGTTGCTCGGAACGAAATGCGCATTGTCACCCCTGATCATTGACAACTTTTTAAAGGAAAATACATTGCATGCATATACCATGCTTTTCAAAGTACTCTTAGTGTAGAATAATAACACAAATTTTTAGGAGAATCCATCAAGTCAAGCAGGAGATATTGCACTTTTTGTGATTTGGACGTTTTTGTACATGTCATCTTTAGGGCCGTTTACCCCACTTAACCTCAATGAAAATAATTCAAAATTTGCAAAACTTCCTACCTTAAAGAGACAAACAAATGCTGAGAATTTTGGCACAATCGAAAAGCATCTTAACAACGTCCCTCAGAAAGGTGGTTGCGCCTCTGGCGAACTGTCTCTTAACATCTTTACGGTTCTTGTGATATACCTCATTATTCCTCTCGACTATCATCGTTACCCCGGATTATACGAATCGAATGAAAACGTTAATTAACATTGCGCTTTTAAAAAAGTCCTGAGTATCAACCCCGTTGCTAAAATACCGATACTGGGTGCTATTTAGCCATTTTACAGAGGAATACACCTGAGAAACGGAGCCATCAAAAATTTCACTTTTCCGTTTAAGATATTCAGTATTCAACTGCTGAGTGACAAATAATATTTTGAGTAAAAAAAGGCGTAATGACTATCACACTGAAATGTTTCTTTCTTAGAATAGAAGTGTTAGTGTTGACCTATTTTAACATATGATAGTTTTCACATGAACTCGTGGATTAATTTTTGTTTTTTCATGAACCGAATTGTGCCTAACGAAACTGCTACATGGGTGAAATCGTTTCCCTCATACCTTGCCCAGATATGGTTTCACACCCGTATGAATGCGTCGATGCTTTTCCATTGCACAGTTATCAATAAATTCCTCTCTACAGATGTCACATTTGTACGATTTTTCTCCTGTGTGAATGCGTATATGACGCGTCAAATTGGTACTTTTGGTGAACATCTTACCGCAGAATTGGCACCCGTACGGCCGTTCTCCGGTGTGAGTTCGTTTATGTTGGGTTAAATTGCTTCTAGTAGTGAAATTTTTGTTGCATTTATCGCATTTGTGTGTTTTCTCACCGGTATGGATCTGTCGATGCTGTTTTGCCGCGCAGCTTGTTGTAAACGATTTCTCACACAAATCGCATTTGGACTCCGATCTTTCTCCGGCTTGTACACGACTGTGCTTGATTAAACCACTCTTGATATTGAATCGTTTACCACAGAGGTCACATTCGTACTCTTTTCGATTTGTATGAATAAGTTTGTGGTTTGCGAGTGCAGATTGATGTGAAAACCCTTTGCCACACACATCGCACTTGAAAGGTTTTTTGTCGATGTGCCTTTTCTTGTGGGTCGTTATTTGGCTCCTGAAGTTAAACCCTTTACCGCACTCCTCGCAAATATATGGCCGCTCGCCGGTGTGCTGTCGCACATGTATATTAAGCCTGCTGTTATCTACGAACTTCATTCCACAGTGGTCACATTCAAAGGGTTTTTCTCCCGTATGAGTGCGGACGTGTACCATGAGGTGACTTTTACATCTAAAACTTTTGCCGCAGATATCGCAATCGTGAAGTTTTATGCTAGACAGGTCTTTTTCGGTGGTCTGATTGGGTTTATCGTGCCATTTCTCATGGTTCGTTAATTGGTCTTTGCGAAAGAATCCTTTACCACACTCTCCGCAAACATGTGGCCGCTCACCGGTATGTCGTTGCACATGTACTTTAAGACTGCGTTCAGTCCTGCAGAGCATTCCACAGTAGTCACATTTGAAGGGTTTTTCTCCGGTATGAATGAGAAAGTGTTCTGTTAGGTGACTTTTAAATCTGAAACATTTACCACAGATTGAGCAGCCGTGAGATTTTTTGCTAGCCGGATCGTTCTGAATGGCTTCATTGGGTCGATCGGAAACTCCGGTTAGTTGGTTTGAATCTAAAATTCGACACAAAGTTGATACAAATTTGACGAAGTTAATTCATAAACCGCACTCACTTACCTTCCATTGTCGTTGTGTGGGTGGCATTCATGAAAGTATATTATTTTCGTCGTCGATCGTCGAAGAGAAACTATGCGTGAATTTAATGTTTATTCTTTTCACCATAAGCAACTTTACAAATAGTTTCTCGTTCTTGCAAAGTGCACACGTTTGTTTACCTCTTATCAGAGATGCCAGATGTCTTTGAACAATTGTATGGAACTGCTCGAAAAAACGACAGGCATGAAATGTACACGCTCGGCCGTTTTCACAATAAATTGAGAAAAGTTTGACTCAATTTCGTTAAAAGTGGATCTACCCTAAACAGAATTTTAACTCACTTTTGAGTAGCATGGATAAATGTCAAAAGCTGAGTACTATTTACTCGTTCCGAATACAGCATGAATCAGCCAAACTGAGTTATTGTTACTCGGGTTCGATAATTTGACGTTTTAACGCAGAAGAAAACACATAGAATTTCGAATTTAAAATTTGAAAAAACATAAAAATAAAATATTAAAATGTAACAGATTTATTTCCTATCAAGATAGGTAATTATTAATATTTTACATTAGTTCCGTATGTTCTGCATTGATAGCTTCGCGGAAAGAAAGCATTACCGTCTCATCCATGATCTTAGAATACGGACTCATACATAACACATACGTAACACTCAGGAAGAAATCTTCCAAAAAAGTTGGTACAAAATGAACTGCTCGAATGGTACCACCACATACTTAGACATACGTAACACTGGCGACTTTTGTTGGTACTCTTTGCCCCACATCACCCGGTACCAACACCAGTATGAACTGCTCGACGAAAATGAATGGAATGAATTTTCTTCATAGCGGCTCCACTCGAGCCCTCAACAAAGTCCCTTATGAAACTGTCAAAAAGTTGTTTACAAAATCAATGCTGCATTTTGACGTTGGACTAACGTCTATATCGAAGTTAGGCACCTGAATTTGAAAATCTAGTAATTCAACCGGGGAAAACCAGGGAAAAGTGGTCAGGTTTTGAGCGCTTATATATCAGTCATTTCTTTTCAGAATTTCGAGGTTTTGGCATCAACCGATCAGAAATTCTTTTACGGTTGACTTTATGTAACAAAAATAACCTATTGTTCGAGATACACTATTGAAAAATTGATAAATCACATCGATTGTCTAAATCATACCGAGCAACCAATCACCACCTCTCTTCACAAGCACAGTCGACCAATGGCCTTGATTGATAGGGGAAATATTGCGCAAGATTGTCATATAATAATTTAAATATGTTTTCGATACTAAACTAGTTAAAACTTGTGTTAAAAGTCGTGCACATTCAACCAATCACAAGCTCGGTTCTTGTTTGCTCGCGGATGGATTTTTGCTTTGGGCTATATAATAGCCTGTGTCGTCTCATAGCAGTCATCAGTTAACAAGTGAAAGGCCACCAGGCCGGTCTTGTATAATCAGCAGCGGTGGCTGATTCCAGCGGCCAAACTGAGCTGCAGCAGAACCAGAGCGGTGGTATCAGGCAGCAGCGGCGGAGGTTGTGGGAAACTGCATTTCCTTATTTAGTTCGGTTCTCCTTCGATCTGAGTTGGACCCCACCAGCGGTAATCCAATTCAGATATCGTTGGATGAAAACAGCCAGAAACTGCACGAGCCAGCACCGCCACTAGGAAAGCTACCGCCATTTAGCGTGTGTGCAGTGTGCACATATAGCGTATGTGCATCTGTATTGCTATGACATTTGCGATGATAGGGATGGCGCTGTTGCGTGTGTATGGCTAGCTATAGCGTGTGTAAGACACTAGCATGTGTAGCATATTATGGCTATTGCGTGTATATCTTCAGCGTGTGTACGGATAGTTATAGCTTGTGTGTGGATAGCTGCTGCGTGTGTAATGATTAGTTATAGCGTATGTATGGATAGTAATAGCACATGGTTGGAATGTATGGAAAGGAATAGCGTGTGTATGGATAGCTATAGCTACAGCGTGTGTATGAATAGTTTTAACGCGTGTTTAGATAGTTATAGCATGTGTGTGAATAACTATAGCGGGAGTTTATCGAAGATTATTATTGTCATTGAAAATATTAAAACGTCTTAACGAACACAGTTGTGAATTTGATTTTACAGCAGCGATTTTAACTTCTTCAGCCAGTCTTTATTCATCGAGGAAAAATTATCACCTATGAATGATCAACACTTATTTACTAGAAATTCGATTTAGATCAAAACGGGTTCTTTTGAGTATCATAAATTATTGGTAAAAAGAGTTGCAAGTTTTCTCAATGAGCATTCATTAGATTTTCGTTTTTGTTTCTCGGTGCGCGGTTTTGATTTTGTTTCTCGCACACAGAGAAAGAAACAAACTTGTCGCTATCGTGAAAAATAACAAAACAATTAGAAATGCTCTAAATCGCAACTGAAGAAGTTAAGATATTTTCCTGTCACTCGCCCGAACCTTGATAACAACTACGAAAAACGTGTGATTGAGCTCTTGCTATATTGAGTTATTGAACCAAACGTTTTTTTCCAAATACATGAAGTTATATGCTGGGCTGGAACTAACCTAGCATGAGTTTTATCGATTAAATGTCAAACAATTTTCAAATTTAAAATTTTCGGTTGAATCGTTCTGGGCTCCAATTCCAGATAGTTTCGTAAAGTTTGCTTTTTGCTTAGATAGGAAAATTTTACCAATTCGCTCAATTAAATGATTGTCTTGGTAGTGCAGCAAACAAAGGGTTGATTCGAATATGTATGAAATGACAGCGATTAAATAAAAGATATCCATTCTTTTAGTATATATTATTATTTATAACGTTTTAACGTCTCAGCATCCAGAAATGCACTGTTAGATAAAATTGCAGCAAATACTAGAGTTGCAATTCTCTCTATTATTAGTTTTAATGGAATATAAGAATACCGTAGTCCAACGTCATGCGGTCGTGTCTTGAATACCACCCTCCTACTTTTTCGAGTGGGAACGAGACAAATGCAGGGCTGCGCAGGTACACAACCTCCATGCACTACTCAAACAGAGGTTTTTTTTACAGAGGTTGGTACTTTCGAGTAGTGCATTTTGTACCAACATTTTTGGAAGATTTCTTTCTGAGTGTTACCGCAGACAGACGTCCAAGCTGAGTTCCAAACTTGTGTAGAGTTTTTTGTAGTAGCAATCCGTAACCAGATAGCGCTACCAGTATCGCCAGCCTCGTACACCAGCGAAAAAAAAATGTATTGTAGCGATAAGGTCACCAGGCGGCGCTAGTGTACAAGTGATTTATAACGCAATTTACTTTGAAAATTTACACGAAAATTTTGATCAATGTTGTTCTTGCTTGGACGTCTGTCTGTGGTGTAACGTATGTCTTATGTATGCGGTACTACGCTCTACATAAAATCACCGTTTGAGTTGTTTTTTTTTTAAGGCAGTGTACCTGCGTAGTAGAGATGGTCGGGTACGGGTATTTTTACCCGATACCCGTACCCGACCCGTACCCGACGGGTTCGGGTCGGATTTCGGGTAACGCCATAACATATTTTTCGGGTTCGGGTCGGGTACGGGTAATTTAAAAACCAAGGCTTCGGGTTCGGGTCGGGTACGGGCTTAAAAATTCTCAACTGGTCGGGTACGGGTCGGGTACGGGTAATTCGATTTCCGTGCATTATGAGAATTTAATTATGAACTTTTCTAGCCTAGGTGTTTGAGCATAGTCTTGGTCTGGGAGGGAGAAACGGATACGAAGCAGCACGACGTTTCATCGGTAACGGTATCATTGATTTCTATAGAAGGATGTTTGCATTTTTCTTGACCGTGGACTTATTCGAAAAATACTTATTACTCCATCATAAGTAAAGCAAATAGTATGCTGGGCTTTGCTAAGCGATTCAGCCACAATTTTCAAGAGCCGTAAACTATCGAACTATTGTATATAGGGAGCTGCGTAGCCGCAAGGTTACAGAGTCCGCTTTGTCAAGCGGATGGTCGTGGGCTCGATCTTAGTAGAATATAGGCCATGCGATGTCTAAAAGGGACTTGAAGCATGAGTTTATTCTCTGGCTCCCCACCAGTTACCCTTCCTTTACGCTGAAATTTACAATACCTTTGCGTGAATCCTCCCAACAAAAATAAGTCCCTCTTATCAATAAAACTGGCCAGAAGGACGCACGACGAAACTCCTCCAGGGAATTATAATTGGTGATATTTGGCAGGAGGGAACAACGAGGCTCGGTATAGGAAAACAGTATGCGTGTAAAAGAGAGAGGTAGCACATTACACACAATAATAAGCATGCCACTTCTCATTAGCGGTATTGCTAATAAAAGAAGTGCGGGATACAGCAGACACACGGGCATATCTCACAATAGATCAACGATTCTGGTCGCAGTGAGGAAGTCCATATAGGAAAAAAAACTATTGTATATAACATATGTTAGACCTATTGTAGAATATTGTAATCTCATATGGATCAGTCCGAAAACAATTCCTTCTTTACGCGCTTCGCAACTTGAATTGGACTGCATTTCCTCTGCCATCGTATGAAGCACGTTGCATGCTCATTAATCTGCAAACACTTAAACAACGCCGCGAATTTGCAATGCTATTCTTCGTCAATGACATTATTTCAAATAGTATAGACTCATCTGCATTATTATCACAACTCAGCTTTAATACATCTTCACGGCATCTTAGAACGAGAAAACTTTTTTCAGAAAAACATTGCAGAACTAGTTATGCAAAAAATGGTCCCATAAATCGAATGATGTGTCAGTATAATCTACATTGTAAAACCATTGGCATAACAATGTCAAAAACACAAATTAAAAACTGTCTGAAATACACTAGAAATATTAAGCTCGTTACAAGAACATTGTAAACACTATAAATAATAACTGTAATGAAATATTTATGTAGTCTACATTTGCATGACGGAATAAATAAGCAATTAAAAATAAAAAAATAACATCCACACAAGCAATGATATTAACAATATTTTCTGAAACATAATATTTCTGTCCTTTGGTAAGCTACGAGTTTTGAAAGTTTGCTGATTTTTTTAAAAGCATTTTTGTTGTTTAAACGTGTAAGCAATGTTTACAAATAAACTCTTTTCGGCTACGTAATTATTGCTCGGGTATCAAAAACTGTTGTTTGGTAACAGTTTCGAACTATAGACCATTTTACGAGACGTTTCTGAACTCAATTCATGAATGAAATTTTGACAGAAAGCTCGGAACCGCTGATATAACGCACATAAAAGCAACATCATCATCAGCAGGATCCGTGACACCTGTCAGTTCGTAAAATGGTCTATACTGCCGTTCTACGCATAGTTGTCCCATGTTACTTTTGGTCGATTTTCGTTTTTTATCTCCAATGAGTCTATTTTCATGTATATTTTTTAAAAACTTTTAAAAATAACATTGTTCGTTTCGAAAATCTTGGGAAACCATACCAAGTTTGTTTGTCCCGTCGATGATTTTCTACACATATTTGTCCCACTAAATTTTTTCTATTCTAATTCATCCCACTAACCACTAATTCTCATATTTACAACTTGGGAAGTGCTACAGAGCACTAGAGACTTCTTCTAACAAAATTTGACTAAATTACGGGTATCAGAAAGTCGGTAACGAAAATCACTTTGCTTGATTATTTGAATGCGGTGCGTTCATATCTTTGTTAAGGATACCTAAACCTTGTTTGCTGGTCCGTAACCTGAATGATTTTCCTTTTCGTGCATATAAGAAGATAAACGTATGAGATTCATACAAATTGGAAGTTGTAAGAACTGTCTTTTGTGTGTAGCCAAAATGAGGAAAACCCAACAACGTTCAAATATTGTATAATAGGAATGGGCCATCTAAAAAAAATAATTCCCCTTTGTAATGGTAAGTCATCTGATACTTATTCAAATAACCTAACTTTCATCTCGACTATCATCACTTGTGTATAAAGGCAACAAAATTAGCGTGATCATTTTCGTGAAAGATTAAACAGCCTTCTTTCCCCAGTACGAACTTTGTATTGGTAAACATCGAATGCACGTGGTGGGACTGATATGCGTAGAAGTTACCTATTGGAAGGCAAATTTCTCGGCATTATTGTCCCAGTGGGTTTTTTTTATGGAAAAGAGTGTTGAATCTTAAAACCTTCAACTAGACTGGTTAGAAAACCATAATTGCATTTGTCAAATTGACGCAATGCGTAAAAGTATTGTAAAACTTCAACATCGTTTTTCTCGTTTGCATGATTTAGAACATGGGACAAATATGTGTAGAACGGCAGTATACACTTCATCACGGTTGAGTCTTGATTTTCGTTTCACAAAATAGTGAGTTATGAAATTGTAAAATTATTGCAACTCTGCGCGAGTCTCATAAATATAAATAAACTCAAAAATCTGAAGAAACTGACTCGAAAAATTTGTGTTTTGCATACAAATTTGCACATTTAGTATTCGTGATGTTTGAGTCATAATCGGGTCACCGCGGGAAGATAGTTACACGCTATCAAAAAACGACGAATGTGCGTGTCATCTGTTTCGATAATTTTTTAGTGTAGTATTCGTTTCTCCCTCCCAGGTCTTGGTTTGCACTGTGACCAGGGATACCGCATGTACGGATTGCTGCGATGTGCACATAAAACTCGTCGCTTAAATTAAACTCTACCAGACATGCATTTTTCACCATTCTCCGTGTTGTGCAAGTAGGGTAAATTAACATAATAAAAATTTTCAGCAGTTTATATGAATCATACGTATGCATACAAAATAAATAATTGAAATCCCTGATCAATTTTAATATGCGGTAACTAACTGAACCCAAATTCTCCATACACAGTTATGAATAGATATTTTGCTGCGTGATAAAAATGATCAAATTTTTTAACATCAGACGAGCGGACGTTTTCAGTGACAGATGCTACGCTGGATTCTGGGAGCACCAATACATCGCCTGGAACTCTGGTTCATTAACATTAGTTCACATGAACAGTCAGGCCTAGCCTAACTCCGGCAATCATCTCGAGAAACCACATATGACACTCAGTGCATAAAATGTGCGAGGTAATCAGGTATTGAAAAATAAAATAAAATAAAAATTCAGGACGGGTCGGGTACGGGTCGGGTATAGGCAATTTCGGGGTATTTTTCTTTCGGGTACGGGTAGTTAAAAACAAAATTTTTCGGCTTCGGGTCGGGTACGGGTATTTCAAACAAACCCGACTTCGGGTTCGGGTCGGGTACGGGTTTGAAAATTCTCGATGAGTCGGGTACGGGTAACAAATTTCCCATATCCGACCATCTCTACTGCGCAGCCCTGCATTTGTCTCGTTCCCACTCGAAAAATGCTGCATTGATTTTGTAAATAACTTTTTGACAGTTCCTTATGGGATTTTCTTTGGGGCTCGATAAAGCCGAGAAAAAGAAAATTCATTTTGTTCATTATTTGTCGACCAGTTGGACAGGACGAGGTACGGAGTACTATGGGGCAACGTGTACCAGAAAAAACGCTAGTGTTACGTATGTCCTATGTATGTGGTTTTACCCTATTTGGCGCACTTGACTTGTACATGAAATTGAGGCTCTTGAGTTGCTCTACAAAACGCTATAGTGTTCTCCAAGCGAAAACACACAAACACCACGACACGGCCCGCTTTACACTGTATATTGAAATTTGTGAGAGAGTGAATCAAAGTCGGTAGTTTTTTATGCTCTCTTTCAGATGACAGTTCTCACAGGTGACAAAAAATTCTTACAGCTAACAAAATATAAATCGTAAACATCGCACTAATACAAACGCACTTGGAGAACTCTATATTCAGACCAGAGTCTATGTGTATATAGAGTCGCGCAAGTTTCGGCAAAACAGTTTTTGTGCCGTTTGTTGCCATGAACTATACAGTTGTGCACATTACACTTCTTATCCACTTTTACTATATAATTCTATATAATTCTATATAATCAAATAGTGAAAGTGGATATCTGATTTTTATATATCAGCTGAAAGTGTGCAATTTTCTGAGTAAAACGTGATTTTTAAAAAACGTTTATCCGCAGACAGACGTCCAAGCTGAGTTCCAAACTTGTGTAAAGTTTTTTGTAGTAGCAATCCGTAACCAGATAGCGCTACCAGTACCGCCAGCCTCGTACACCAGCGAAAAAAAAAGTATTGTAGCGATAAGGTCACCAGGCGGCGCTAGTGTACAAGTGATTTATAACGCAATTTACTTTGAAAATTTACACGAAAATTTTGATCAATGTTGTTCTTGCTTGGACGTCTGTCTGTGGTTAATCGTTGTCCTTCGATTTTTAAATGAAGAATAAAAAACTGCTCGAAATGCCTTGAATGACGGTTCTCCCACAGCCTTGGTCGTGTGACCGTATAAAATCGATTTGTTTTCAACAAAAAAATCAGCTGATAGTCGGTTTCCAAAAATGATTGACTTGTGTATCTCAACTCATTAGTGTTATCTGCATTGTTTCAGTAGAAAAAACAGATGAAATAAAACTAAAAATTGGCTTATAACTTGAATAAAAGTTCGAGGCAGGAAGAAATTTTTTGTTACCCACCAGCGTGTTGTTTATTTGCAACCAACAAAAAACATGTATTAGTGAAATCGACCACTAATACTACCGCAGATAGAAAGTTCTATACATGGGCGAACTGTCATTTTCGAACAGTTTTTCATTAATCATACAAAAATCGAAGGAAAACGCTAAACCACAGACAGACGTCCAAGCAAGAACAACATTGATCAAAATTTCCGTGTAAATTTTCAAAGTAAATTGCGTTATAAATCACTTGTACACTAGCGCCGCCTGGTGACCTTATCGCTACAATACATTTTTTTTTTCGCTGGTGTACGAGGCTGGCGGTACTGGTAGCGCTATCTGGTTACGGATTGCTACTACAAAAAACTTTACACAAGTTTGGAACTCAGCTTGGACGTCTGTCTGCGGCTAAACATTTTTCAAAAATCACGTTTTCCTCAGAGAACGGTTTTTTCAAATGATAAATAAAAACTGGTATGTCTTTGACTTTGACAATTTTTAAAAGAAAAATGCATTTTTTTCGTTATGTTACCTCTCTGCCATATATTGGGACTATGCGTTTTGAAGTACTCTTATTGTAGAATAACACAAATTCACAGGAAAATCCATCAAGTCTAGCAGGAGATACTGCACTTATTGTGATTTGGACGTTTTTGGACATTACTACGGGTCGTTTTACTCCACTTAACCTCAACGAAAAAAAAATGGAAATTCGCAAAACTTCCTACCTTAAAAAGACAAACGAATGCTGAGAATTTTGGCACAATCGAAAAGCATCTTAACAACGTCCCTCAAAAAAGGTGGTTGCGCCTCTGGTGAACTATCTCTAAACATCTTTAGGGTTCTTGTGATATACTTTATAATTCCTCTGGACTTTCATCGTTACCATGGATTATACGAATCGAATGAAAAAGTTAATTAGAAATGCGCTTTTAGAAGAGACCTAAGTATCAACTTTGTTCCTGAAATACCGGCACCTGAGGAACGAAGCCATTAACTGAGTTACAGAATTTAACTTCGTATAATTTTTAATTTTCGTATAAGATATTTAGTATACTCAACTGCTGAGTGCCAAATATTTTGAGTAAAAAAAGGCGTAGTAACTATCACACTGAAATGTTGCTTTCTGAGAATTGAAGTGTTAGTGTTGATCTATTTTAATATATAATAGTTTTCACTTGAGATCGTGGATTAATTTCTGTTTTTGAAGTAGAATACTTCTCTCAGTAAGTTCGGCTACATAGGGATGTGAAATGAAAATCCAAAACCGAAAAAAGTGAAAAATATGTCCAATTTCAAATGGTAATAAATCGGTTAGTATTCGATGGATTTCCTTCGTTCTTGCAGCAATAAATTGGAAAATCTTCTAAGATTCTTCCCAAATGCAGATAATTGTAATTTTATTATTCAAATTATTGTACTATTGGAAATAGTCAAGCCTTGTCAAAACGAAAAATTCGGCCTCTGATTGGTCGTTATATCATGCTTCCCAAGCACGGTCGACAGAATCATAGACCTTGCCATTTGAAATGTGCAATTTGGCCTATATAAGAGCCTGTTTCACCCGAAGCCGCTCATAATAATTCTAGACTGTGACAACAGCAGTCCTCCCTTAGCAGCAGCAGTAGCAGTGCAGTGGATACAGCAGCAGTATCAGGCACACTAGTAAATGCATCCAATGAAAAGAACGCTCTGGAAACCTAGCGAAATTTGGAGCAGAACGTTCTGGATAGCTGGCGGAATTTGGAGCAGATATCCAGCTTACGTCAGATTTGCGATTTATGAAAAATTGGCAACACAAATGTTGCCAGATATATTTTTCTTTGGATAAATTGTATGAAGACTTCAAACTGACGTAAGCAGAGTTGTCAAAAGGGTGGGTAATTTATTACGAACTTTGCATTATCATTATCAGCATAAAAATTAATTTTTCGCATAATCAAAATTCAAAAATTGTCAAGTCCAAATAATAACAAGCAACTTACTATGTTATTGAAAATGGTCAATCCTTATTGAAGTGCAAAATTCGATTGATCTGATTGGTCGTTAGTATGATTGCTTCCCAAGCACAGTCGACAGAAACACAGACCTTGCAATTTGAATGTGCTGTTTGTCTGTATAAGAGTAGGGATGGGAAATATCGACTGAAATGGCTATCGATAGTTATCAATGATTTCCTACCACTATCGATAACTATCAATAGCTTTTTATCCCTATATAAGAGCCTGTTTCAGTCGAAGCCGCTCATAACAGTTCTAGACAGCGACAACAGCAGTCCTCCCTTAGCAACAGCAGTAGCAGTGTAGTGGATACCAGGCGGATAGCGGCCACAGCTGTGGCATAGCAATGGATAGCGCACTAGTTGCAGCGAATCTTAACATCGCTAGCAGCTGGGCCAGCTGTTGCAGGGACAGCGGATACCAATAGCAGCGTTTAGCGGCCAAAACATTGGCATGGCTGCGGATAGCGTAGCAGTTGCAGCGGGTATCAGCATCGATAGCAGCTGATTCAGTGAGGCACTTTAGTGAAATGCAGTATCTGCGCGATAGCGGGCGTAAATGCATTCAATGAAAAGTTGACTCATTTCGACAACACATGAGCCGTCTAGTTTTGAGTGTTAAATCAGTTTTTCACTGTTTATTTTATCACAAGGAATACTTCATTCACACTGTCAGTGATAACGCCAAGATGTGATCGGTATCTTATTCGATATTGAACAACAAATGAAAAAATGACTGATTCGCAAGCAGCCGGGTTATCTTTCTTGTAAAAGTATTCTACTTTATTCTTGCGGTCGTGGCTTTGCACACAACTCTCCTGTTATTTTTTTCATGAACCGAATTATGCCTAACGAAACTGCTACATGCGTGAAATCGTTTCCCTCATACATTGCACTGATATGGTTCCTCTCCCGTATGAATGAGTCGATGCATTTTTCTTGCACAGGTGTCAATAAATTCCTCTCCACAGATGTCACATTTGTCCGGTCTTTCTCCTGCGTGAATGCGTATGTGACGCGTCAAATTGGAACTTTTGGTAAACATCTTACCGCAGAATTGACACCCGTACGGCCGTTCTCTGGTGTGAGTTCGTTTATGTTGGGTCAAACTGCTGCTAGTAATGAATTGTTTGTCGCATTCATCGCATTTGTGTGATTTCTTACCGGTATGGATCTGTCGATGCTGTTTTGCCGCGTACCGTGTTGTAAACGATTTCTCACACAAATCACATGTGAACTCCGATCTTTTTCCGGCGTGTATAAGACTGTGCTTGATTAAACCACTCTTGATATTGAATCGTTTACCACAGAGGTCACATTCGTACTCTTTTCGATTTGTGTGAATACGTTTGTGGTTTGCGAGTGCAGATTGATGTGATAACCCTTGGCCACACACATCGCACTTGAAAGGTTTTTTGTCGATGTGCCATTTCTTGTGGGCCATTAATCGGCTCCTGAAGCTGAACCCTTTACCGCACTCCTCACAAATATATGGCCGCTCGCCGGTGTGCTGTCGCACATGTACTTTGAGTCTGCTGTTATCTATGAATTTCATTCCACAGTGGTCACATTCGAACGGTTTTTCTCCCGTATGAGTGCGGACGTGCGCCGTGAGGTAACTTTCATATCTGAAACTTTTGCCGCAGATAGCGCAACCGTGAAGTTTCATGCTAGACAGATCATTTTCGGTGGCCTGAATGGTTTCATCGTGCCATTTTTTATGGTACGTTAATTGGTTTTTGCGAATGAAAACTTTACCGCACTCTCCGCAAACATGTGGCCGCTCACCGGTATGCTTTCGTACATGTACTTTAAGAGTGCCTTTATTCCTGCAGGACAATCCACAGTAGTCACATTTGAAGGGTTTTTCTCCGGTATGAACGCGAAAGTGCTCTGTTAGGTGACTTTTAAATCTGAAACTTTTACCACAGATAGAGCAATCGTGAGATATTTTGCTAGCCGGATCGTTCTGAATGGCTTCATTTGGTCGATCGGAAGTTCCGGGTAGTTGGTTTGAATCTAAAATTTGACACCTGTAACGAAGTTAATGCACAAACAACACTTACTTACCTTCCATTGTCGTTGTGTGGGTGGCATTCATGAAAATATTATTTTCTCGATCGTCGAAGGGAAACTATGCGTGAATTTAATGTTTATTCTTTGTAGGGTGAGGAACGGCTTAAGCAGCAGCGCCTATTTTAATCAGTCGAAAAAACAGGCCTCAAACTTCTGCATTTTGATCAATATCGACAATTTCAATGATGGGAACGAAACCTTTGATTATCTAGCTGTCCTACGTACATAAGAAATACCGTTAACCACAAAGAAATCTGTGAACAATTGCTATTGAAACAAATCGACCTATATTGCAGCCATTCAGGAGCCGAAAAAAAACGCCTGCAAAACAGATGGAAACTGCTTAAAATAGGTTCGGGGTGATTGGAATAGTGACCCTCGATTGGAAACTTTGATTGATGATTGTGAAAGTTTGCTTACTTAGTTTCACAATCTGAAAACTAGTTCTGACGGAGAAAACGATAGAGAACAGATTGATATACTACTGTTTGAGTTTCACCCAACATATTCCGAGTATTTCGTCTGAATACACAGGCGGTTCCTAAAGCTGCTTAGAATATGTTCCCTACCCTACCAAACAACTCCACAAATAGTTTCTCGTTTTTGCACTGTACGTTTGTTTACCTCTTATCAGAGATGCCAGATGTCTTTGAACAATTGTATGGAACTGCTCGAAAAGCCGACAAGCATGAAATCTACACGCTCGGCCGTTTTCACTTTGAGTAAATTTAAAAAATTGAGTAAATTTTGACTCAATTTCGTTAAAAGTGGGTCTACCCGGGTAAAAAATATGAATAAAAATGGGTGTGTTGAGGGAAAACAACACAACAGTTTAATAAAATGCGAATACTTAGTTTCGGGTAAAATTTTTTGTGGAATTTTTGATATTCTAATTGATGATTTAAGGTACAGTCGTCGCTCGCTAACTGCAACATGTTTACATTGCAGTTATCGAATGCCGTTCGATAACTGCAACACTTGAAACATGCCAAAATTTAGAGGGGGATCCGTCACTACCATTTTTGTTTTCAATGATGTCGAAATGTATTTTTTTAATGGAATAGTGGCAAAAAATATCAGAAAACTAAAATAGGCAAGCTTTTTGAATAATCAATTTGATAGTCATATTTCCGCATCATAATTTATTGCGTTTTAGTAACTACTTTACATAACCAATATGTAGGCGAAGATAAAGTTCATCATTACAGAAGATCATTTTACGAGACGTTTCTGAACTCAATTTATGAATGAAATTTCGACAGAAAGCTCGGAACCGCTGACATAACGCAAGTAAAAGCAACATCACTATCAGCAGGATCCGTGACACCTGTCAGTTCCTAAAATGGTCTATTTAACGCTAGGTCACAAAATATTGTTTGTGATCTATCATGCACTGCCTCACTGAGTAGTGAAAGCTAGCCAAATAATGCACAAGGACTGCAAAGTTGTTGCAGTTAAAAGACTTGCAGTTATCGAACGGCGACTGTATCCAATTATACCTATATGATGACTTCCGTGCAGGTACTCAAAATAAGGAAAATACTTCTACAGACACAGTGCGCATCGTAAACCCATGAATGGATGTAATTTTACCCGTTTTTTATTCAGAACTACACACTAACTTATCTCTTCATGGTTCAGCCACAGACAAACAGACGTACCACGAGATTTATTTCCGTGGATCAAAATAACGGTCATTTTGAATGAGTTTCAGTCATGCGGAATATTCCCGCCGCAGCGGTGGTGGCACTGATGTGCCTTATCCTTTGAACTCATTTGACAGTATTCGAGCACCGTGCTGCCAAAATCAGCAGAAAAGCTGAAAGTTTATCTTTTGCGGAATATGTCCAGTAGGTGTCGCACAAGTTAGTCGGAACCACAATTTCCTTAGAATTTTGTATGCAGTGGTACGTCTGTTTGTCTGTGGTTCAGCCACCAGTAAAATTTTAAAAGTATATCAGCAAACCACTTGTTCACCGATTCACAGACTTTTTTTTCCAAAATGATGCATCTAGACTTGATATCAAATAAAAGCTCTTCAGTTATTTTGTAAAATGCTACATTCTGGTTCGAACTTCGTCTTTTCAAAGAAAAATATTTATTTTTCTCATGTGAATTTATTTGTCA